>NW_025746163.1:35000-107500 GCF_021184085.1 Oncorhynchus gorbuscha
TACTAAGAAGTCTCTCATTAATAGTCTACTGTTTACTAAGAAGTCTCTCATTAATAGTCTACTGTTTACTAAGAAGTCTCTCATTAATAGTCTACTGTTTATTAATACATCTCTCATTAATAGCCTACTGTTTACTAAGAAGTCTCTCATTAATAGTCTACTGTTTACTAATACATCTCTCATTAATAGTCTACTGTTTACTAATACATCTCTCATTAATAGTCTACTGTTTACTAATACATCTCTCATTAATAGTCTACTGTTTACTAAGAAGTCTCTCATTAATAGTCTACTGTTAAGATTAATAGCTATTAATACATCTCTCATTAATAGTCTACTGTTTAAATACATCTGTCATTAATAGTCTATACTAATATCTCTCATTAATAGTCTACTGTTTACTAATACATTTAGTCTACTGTTTACTAATACATCTCTCATCTCTGTTTAATAATACATTAATAGTCTACTGTTTAATAATACATCTCTCATTAATAGTCTACTTAATAGTCTACTGTTTATTAATACATCTCTCATTAATAGTCTACTGTTGACTAATACATCTCTCATTAATAGTCTACTTAACACATTAATAGTCTACTGTTTACTAATACATCTCTCATTAATAGTCTACTTAATAGTCTACTGTTTATTAATACATCTCTCATTAATAGTCTACTTAATAGTCTACTGTTTACTAATACATCTCTCATTAATAGTCTACTTAATAGTCTACTGTTTACTAATACATCTCTCATTAATAGTCTACTTAATAGTCTACTGTTTATTAATACATCTCTCATTAATAGTCTACTGTTTACTAATACATCTCTCATTAATAGTCTACTGTTTACTAATACATCTCTCATTAATAGTCTACTGTTTACTAATACATCTCTCATTAATAGTCTACTTAATAGTCTACTTAGTTAGCAGCGATAGCAGTGATTTACTAGCATCCTGTCCAGGGGGTGAATTGGTACATCAGGCTGCCTCACCCTACAGAAACAGGAGATAGACTAGTGTCCTGTCCAGGGGGTGTACTGGTACATCAGGCTGCCTCACCCTACAGAAACAGGAGATAGACTATTGTCCTGTCCAGGGGGTGTACTGGTACATCAGGCTGCCTCACCCTACAGAAACAGGAGATAGACTATTGTCCTGTCCAGGGGGTGTACTGGTACATCAGGCTGCCTCACCCTACAGAAACAGGAGATACACTAGTGTCCTGTAGATCCTTCTGGCTCACACAAGGACACCTACGTTTTTAAAGCAGCATTTCGTAACGGTAGCCGTGACGACCTTATGAAACAGACATTGACCTGTGTCAGCTGACTGCTTGGCTGGACAGGACAGAGTGTGGGTTAATGAGTTTTATAACTAAAACCACATTGTCTCAGACATAATGACAAACAGCTCTGGTTTAGACACACAGAAGGAAAAGATAGAGGTGGAAGGATTGTCCTTGTTATGAGAGAGAGAGAGAGAGAGAGAGAGAGAGAGAGAGAGAGAGAGAGAGAGAGAGAGAGAGAGAGAGAGAGAGAGAGAGAGAGAGAGAGAGAGAGAGAGAGAGAGAGAGAGAGAGAGAGAGAGAGAGAGAGAGAGAGAGAGAGAGAGAGAGGAAGAGAGGAAGAGAGAGAGAGAGAGAGAAGAGAGAGAGAGAGAGAGAGAGAGAGAGAGAGAGAGAGAGAGAGAGAGAGAGAGAGAGAGAGAGGAGAGAGAGAGAGAGGGTGGAAACTGAGCTGCACTTCCTAACCTCCTGCCCAATGTATGACCATATTAGAGAGACATATTTCCCCCAGATTACACAGATCCACAAAGAATTCGAAAGCAAATCCAATTTTGAAAAACTCCCATATCTTTTGGGTGAAATTACACAGTGTGCCATCACAGCAGCAAGATTTGTGACCTGTTGCCACGAGAAAAGGGCAACCAGTGAAGAACAAACACCATTGTAAATACAACCCATATTTATGCTTATTCA
Source organism: Oncorhynchus gorbuscha (assembly GCF_021184085.1). NCBI lineage: Eukaryota > Metazoa > Chordata > Actinopteri > Salmoniformes > Salmonidae > Oncorhynchus > Oncorhynchus gorbuscha. Next base: position 36,985 of record NW_025746163.1, read on the forward strand.
TTTTATCTTGTGTCCTTTAACTATTTGTACATTGTATATATATATATAATATGACATTTGTAATGTCTTTACTGTTTTTAAACTTCTGTATGTGTAAGGTTTACTGTTAATTTTTGTTGTTTTTCACTTTATATATTCACTTTGTATGTTGTCTACCTCACTTGCTTTGGCAATGTTAACACATGTTTCCCATGCCAATAAAGCCCTTGAATTGAATTGAATTGAATTGAGAGGAAGAGAGAGAGAGAGAGAGAGAGAGAGAGAGAGAGAGAGAGAGAGAGAGAGAGAGAGAGAGGAAGAGCGAGAGAGAGAGAGAGAGGAAGAGAGAGAGAGAGACTCTCAACTGTCTCCCTCTCCCATCTCTCCTGTCTCCTGTCTCCCTCTCCCCTGTCTCCTGTCTCCTGTCTCCCTCTCCCCTGTCTCAACTCTCCCCTGTCTCCTGTCTCCCTCTCCCCTCTCCCCTGTCTCCTCTCCCCTGTCTCCTCTCCCCCTGTCTCCTCTCCCCTGTCTCCCTCTCCCCTGTCTCCTCTCCCCTGTCTCCTCTCCCCTGTCTCCCTCTCCCCTGTCTCCTCTCCCCCTGTCTCCTCTCCCCCTGTCTCCTCTCACCTGTCTCCCTCTCCCCTGTCTCCTGTCTCCCTCTCCCCTGTCTCCCTCTCCCCTGTTTCCTGTCTCCCTCTCCCATGTCTCCTGTCTCCCTCTCCCATCTCTCCTGTCTCCTGTCTCCCTCTCCCCTGTCTCCTGTCTCCTGTCTCCCTCTCCCCTGTCTCAACTCTCCCCTGTCTCCTGTCTCCCTCTCCCCTCTCCCCTGTCTCCTCTCCCCTGTCTCCTCTCCCCCTGTCTCCTCTCCCCTGTCTCCCTCTCCCCTGTCTCCTCTCCCCTGTCTCCTCTCCCCTGTCTCCCTCTCCCCTGTCTCCTCTCCCCCTGTCTCCTCTCCCCCTGTCTCCTCTCACCTGTCTCCCTCTCCCCTGTCTCCTGTCTCCCTCTCCCCTGTCTCCCTCTCCCCTGTTTCCTGTCTCCCTCTCCCATGTCTCCTGTCTCCCTCTCCCCGGTCTCCCTCTACCCTGTCTCCTGTCTCCCTCTCCCCGGTCTCCCTCTCCCCTGTCTCCTGTCTCCCTCTCCCCGGTCTCCCTCTCCCATGTCTCCTGTCTCCCTCTCCACGGTCTCCCTCTCCCCTGTCTCCTGTCTCCCTCTCCCCTGTCTCCCTCTCCACTGTCTCCCTCTCCCATCTCTCCTGTCTCCTGTCTCCCTCTCCCCGGTCTCCCTCTCCCCTGTCTCCTGTCTCCTCTCTCCAGTCTCCTCTCCCCTGTCTCCCTCTCCCTCTCCCCTGTCTCCTGTCTCCTCTCCCCTGTCTCCCTATTTTCCTGTCTCCTGTCTCCTCTCCCCTGTCTCCCTCTCCCCTGTCTCCTGTCTCTCCCCTGTCTCCCTCTCCCTCTCCCCTGTCTCCCTCTCCACTGTCTCCTGTCTCCCTCTCCCCTGTCTCCTGTCTCACTCTCCCCTGTCTCCTGTATCCTCTCTCCTGTCTCCTCTCCCCTGTCTCCCTCTCCCTCTCCCCAGTCTCCTGTCTCCTCTCCCCTGTCTCCCTATCCCCTGTCTCCTGTCTCCTCTCCCCTGTCTCCCTCTCCCTCTCCCCTGTCTCCTGTCTCCTCTCCCCTGTCTCCCTCTCACTCTCCCCTGTCTCCCTCTCCCCTGTCTCCTGTCTCCTCTCCCCTGTCTCCCTCTCCCCTGTCTCCTGTCTCCTCTCCCCTGTCTCCCTCTCCCTCTCCCCTCTCCCCTGTCTCCCTCTCCCCTGTCTCCTGTCTCCCTCTCCACTGTCTCCTGTCTCCCTCTCCCCTGTCTCCTGTCTCCCTCTCTCCTGTCTCCTGTCTCCTCTCCCTGTCTCCCTCTCCCCTGTCTCCTGTCTCCTCTCCCCTGTCTCCCTCTCCCTCTCCCCTGTCTCCTGTCTCCTCTCCCCTGTTTCCCTCTCCCCTGTCTCCTGTCTCCTTTCCCCTGTCTCACTCTCCCCTGTCTCCTGTATCCTCTCTCCTGTCTCCTCTCCCCTGTCTCCCTCTCCCTCTCCCCTGTCTCCTGTCTCCTCTCCCCTGTCTCCCTATCCCCTGTCTCCTGTCTCCTCTCCCCTGTCTCCCTCTCCCTCTCCCTGTCTCCTGTCTCCTCTCCCTGTCTCCCTCTCACTCTCCCCTGTCTCCCTCTCCCTCTGTCTCCTGTCTCCTCTCCCCTGTCTCCCTCTCCCCCTGTCTCCCCTGTCTCCTCTCCCCCCTGTCTCCCTCTCCCTGTCTCCTGTCTCCCTCTCCCCTGTCTCCCTCTCCCTCTCCCCTGTCTCCTCTCTCCTCTCCCCTGTCTCCTGTCTCCTCTCCCCTGTCTCCTCTCCCCTGTCTCCTGTCTCCCTCTCTCCTGTGTCCTGTCTCCTCTCCCTGTCTCCCTCTCCCCTGTCTCCTGTCTCCTCTCCCCTGTCTCCCTCTCCCTCTCCTCTGTCTCCTGTCTCCTCTCCCCTGTCTCCTGTATCCTCTCTCCTGTCTCCTCTCCCCTGTCTCCCTCTCCCTCTCCCCTGTCTCCTGTCTCCTCTCCCCTGTCTCCCTATCCCCTGTCTCCTGTCTCCTCTCCCCTGTCTCCCTCTCCCCTGTCTCCTGTCTCCTCTCCCCTGTCTCCCTATCCCCTGTCTCCTGTCTCCTCTCCCCTGTCTCCCTCTCCCCTGTCTCCTGTCTCCTCTCCCCTGTCTCCCTCTCCCTCTCCCCTGTCTCCCTCTCCCCTGTCTCCTGTCTCCTCTCCCCTGTCTTCCTCTCCCCTGTCTCCTGTCTCCTCTCCCCTGTCTCCCTCTCCATCTCCCCTCTCCCCTGTCTCCTTCTCCCTTGTCTCCTGTCTCCTCTCCACTGTCTCCCTCTCCCTCTCCCCTGTCTCCTGTCTCCTCTCCCCTGTCTCCCTCTTCCCTGTCTCCCTCTCCCCTGTCTCCCTCTCCCCTGTCTCCCTCTCCCTCTCCCCTGTCTCCCTCTCCCTCTTCCTCTCCCCTGTCTCCCTCTCCCTCTCCCCTGTCTCCCTCTCCCTCTCCCCTGTCTCTCTCTCCCCTGTCTCCCTCTCCCTCTCCCCTGTCTCCCTCTCCCTCTCCTCTCCCCTGTCTCCCTCTCCCTCTCCCCTGTCTCCTCTCTCCTCTCCCCTGTCTCCCTGTCCCTCTCCCCTGTCTCCCTCTCCCTCTCCTCTCCCATGTCTCCCTCTCCCACTCCCCTGTCTCCTCTCTCCTCTCCCCTGTCTCCCTCTCCCCTGTCTCCCTCTCCCTCTCCTCCCCCCTGTCTCCCTCTCCTCCCCTGTCTCCTCTCTCCTCTCCCCTGTCTCCTCTCTCCTCTCCCCTGTCTCCTCTCTCCTCTCCCCTGTCTCCCTCTCCCTCTCCCCTGTCTCCTCTCTCCTCTCCCCTGTCTCCCTCTCCCTCTCCACTCAACCCTGTCTCCCTCTCCCATCATGTATCCTGCTGATCCTCTGGTAATAGAACAGGGGGCTATAACATTCCACTTCCTGCCAGGCGGTTTTCCTCATTCCACTGCTCTTTCTTCCCTCCACTGGCTAAACATTCAACACTCCGACACACTCATCCCGTGTGTGTCTGTTTGTGTCTGCTCGATCCATAAGACACTGGTACAAGACACCGCTGTGATTATGTCTCTGTTCTGGTCGATATTGTGGTGAAAAAACACCAGACATACAGAATAATCTCTATCTCTCTCTCTCTCTCTCTCTCTCTCTCTCTCTCTCTCTCTATATATATATATATATATATATATCTCTCTCTCTCTCTATATATATATATATATATCTCTCTCTCTCTCTACCTTTCCGTTTCTCTCTCCCTATCTCTTTCCCTCCCTCTCTACTCTCCCCCTCTTCTCTTTCTCTCTCCATCCCTCTCTCTCAGACTCATTCCCAGAGAGTTGCCTACTGTTCAGCAGATCAGATGTGTGTTTGCTTGAATGGGAAGATTATTAGGTGGAATGGTGGAAGGGGATTAGTGTGACACCTGTGGAATTAGATGTCACTCTGTAGCTGTGACAGGGAACCTCTTCTGTGTGACACCTGTGGAATTAGATGTCACTCCGTAGCTCTGACGGGGAACATCTTCTGTGTGACACCTGTGGAATTACATGTCACTCTCTAGTTTTGACGGGGAACATCTTCTGTGTGACACCTGTGGAATTACATGTCACTCTCTAGTTTTGACAGGGAACCTCTTCTGTGTGACACCTGTGGAATTACATGTCACTCCGTAGCTGTGACAGGGAACCTCTTCTGTGTGACATACTCTTGTAGATGTGAGCACACACACACACACACACAAACACACACAGCCCATCACGGCCCCCAGCGGAGAGAGAGATTGGAACCGAATGGAATCTGAAACGTTTTAGCCAAAAATGTTTCCACAGTAAAGGTGTTTTTTGCAGAAACGTTTCAGATTTCGTTTCGTTCTCCGACTACACAGCAGCGGAAGAGGAGGACCGGCCGTCGCCGTGAGACACAGACGCACATGCCGTAAAGCAGAAGAAACCGCCGTAAACACCCCCTTGACCTCTGACCTGCATGACCAAACAGGAAGTACATTTTCCCGGGATGTGATTGGATAGAGAGACTGACAATGAGGTGTATGCAATAGCTCAACGGTATGTCTAACATTACACCTCGACAGAAGACAAGGTGAAGCTATTTCCAATTATTTATCCAGTCTTATAGGATACCTCCTCATACCTTACCGTATGTCACCCTACTGTCTTATAGGATACCTCCTCATACCTTACTGCATGTCACCCTACTGTCTTATAGGATACCTCCTCATGTCTTATAGGATACCTCCTCATGTCTTATAGGATACCTCCTCATGTCTTATAGGATGTCTTATAGAATACCTCCCCTACTGTCTTATAGGATACCTCCTCATGTCTTATAGGATACCTCCTCATGTCTTATAGGATACCTCCTCATGTCTTATAGGATACCTCCTCATGTCTTATAGGATACCTCCTCATGTCTTATAGGATACCTCCTCATGTCTTATAGGATACCTCCTCATGTCTTATAGGATACCTCCTCATGTCTTACTGTATGTCACCCTACTGTCTTATAGGATACCTCCTCATGTCTTATAGGATACCTCTCTCTTATGTCTCCTCATGTCTTATAGGATACCTCCTCATGTCTTATAGGATACCTCCTCATGTCTTATAGGATACTCCTCATGTCTTATATGTCACCCTCCTCACTGTCTTATAGGATACCTCCTCATGTCTTATAGGATACCTCCTCATGTCTTATAGGATACCTCCTCATGTCTTATAGGATACCTCCTCATGTCTTATAGGATACCTCCTCATGTCTTACCCTATGTCTGTCTTATAGGATACCTCCTCATGTCTTATAGGATACCTCCTCATGTCACCCTACTGTCTTATAGGACACTTATAGGATACTCCTCATGTCACCCTTGTCTTATAGGATACCTCCTCATGTCTTACTAGGTATGTCTTATAGGATACCTCCTCATGTCTTATAGTCTTATAGGATACCTCCTCATGTCTTATAGGATACCTCCTCATGTCTTATAGTCTTATAGATACCTCCTCATGTCTTATAGGATACCTCCTCATGTCTTATAGGATACCTCCTCATGTCTTATAGGATACCTCCTCATGTCTTATAGGATACCTCCTCATGTCTTATAGGATACCTCCTCATGTCTTACTGTCTTATAGGATACCTCCTCATGTCACCTCCTCACTGTCTTATAGGATACCTCCTCATGTCTTATAGGATACCTCCTCATGTCAGACGCTCTTATCCAGTCTTATAGGATACCTCCTCATGTCTTATAGGATACCTTATGACATCCATGTCTTATAGGATACATGTCTTACTCCTCATAGTCACCCTCTGTCTTATAAACCTCCTCATTACATTTACATTTTAAGGGGCAGACGAGAGGGATTACTTGGTGCATTCCCTTATGACATCCAGTGGAACAGACACTTTACAATAGTGCATCTTAAAGGGAGATATTCCTTAAAGGGGTTTCAGGTGTCTCCGGAAGGTGGTGATTGACTCCGCTGTCCTGGCGTCGTGAGGGAGTTTGTTCCACCATTGGGGGCCAGGGCAGCGAACAGTTTTGACTGGGCTGAGCGGGAGCTGTACTTCCTCAGTGGTAGGGAGGCGAGCAGGCCAGAGGTGGATGAACGCAGTGCCCTTGTTTGGGTGTAGGGCCTGATCAGAGCCTGGAGGTACTGAGGTGCCGTTCCCCTCACAGCTCCGTAGGCAAGCACCATGGTCTTGTAGCGGATGCGAGCTTCAACTGGAAGCCAGTGGAGAGAACGGAGGAGCGGGGTGACGTGAGAGAACTTGGGAAGGTTGAACACCAGACGGGCTGCGGCGTTCTGGATGAGTTGAAGGGGTTTAATGGCACAGGCAGGGAGCCCAGCCAACAGCGAGTTGCAGTAATCCAGACGGGAGATGACAAGTGCCTGGATTAGGACCTGCGCCGCTTCCTGTGTGAGGCAGGGTCGTACTCTCGGATGTTGTAGAGCATGAACCTACAGGAACGGGCCACCGCCTCATGTTGGTTGAGAACGACAGGGTGTTGTCCAGGATCACGCCAAGGTTCTTGGCGCTCTGGGAGGAGGACACAATGGAGTTGTCAACCGTGATGGCGAGATCATGGAACGGGCAGTCCTTCCCCGGGAGGAAGAGCAGCTCCGTCTTGCCGAGGTTCAGCTTGAGGTGGTGATCAGTCATCCACACTGATATGTCTGCCAGACATGCAGAGATGCGATTCGCCACCTGGTCATCAGAAGGGGGAAAGGAGAAGATTAATTGTGTGTCGTCTGCATAGCAATGATAAGAGAGACCATGTGAGGTTATGACACCCTACTGTCTTATAGGATACCTCCTCATGTCTTATAGGATACCTCCTCATGTCTTATAGGATACCTCCTCATGTCTTATAGGATACCTCCTCATGTCTTATAGGATAGCTCTTCATGTCTTATAGGATACCTCCTCATGTCTTATGTCTTATGTCTTATAGGATACCTCCTCATGTCTTATAGGATACCTCCTCATGTCACCCTACTGTCTTATAGGATACCTCCTCATGTCTTATAGGATACCTCCTCATGTCTTATAGGATACCTCCTCATGTCTTATAGGATACCTCCTCATGTCTTACATGTCTTGTCTTATAGGATACCTCCTCATGTCTTATAGTCTTATAGGATACCTCCTCATGTCTTATAGGATACCTCCTCATGTCTTATAGGATACCTCCTCATGTCTTATAGGATACCTCCTCATGTCTTATAGGATACCTCCTCATGTCTTATAGGATACCTCCTCATGTCTTACTATGGATACCTCCTCTGTCTTATAGGATACCTCCTCATGTCTTATAGGATACCTCCTCATGTCTTATAGGATACCTCCTCATGTCTTACTAGGATACCTCCTCATGTCTTATAGGATACCTCCTCATGTCATGTCTTATAGGATACCTCCTCATGTCTTACTGTATGTCACCCTACTGTCTTATAGGATACCTCCTCATGTCTCCCTACTGTCTTATAGGATACCTCCTCATGTCTTATAGGATACCTCCTCATGTCTTATAGGATACCTCCTCATGTCTTATAGGATACCTCCTCATGTCTTATAGGATACCTCCTCATGTCTTATAGGATACCTCCTCATGTCTTATAGGATACCTCCTCATGTCTTATAGGATACCTCCTCATGTCTTATAGGATACCTCCTCATGTCTTATAGGATACCTCCTCATGTCTTATAGGATACCTCCTCATGTCTTATAGGATACCTCCTCACCTCCTGTCTTATAGGATACCTATAGGATACCTCCTCATGTCTGTCTTATAGGATACCTCCTCATGTCTTACCTTATGTCACCCTACTGTCTTATAGGATACCTCCTCATGTCTTATAGGATACCTCCTCATGTCTTATAGGATACCTCCTCATGTCTTATAGGATACCTCCTCATGTCTTATAGGATACCTCCTCATGTCTTATAGGATACCTCCTCATGTCTTATAGGATACCTCCTCATGTCTTATAGGATACCTCCTCATGTCTTATAGGATACCTCCTCATGTCTTATAGTCACCCTACTGTCTTATAGGATACCTCCTCATATTACCGGATACACCCTACTGTCTTATAGGATACCTCCTCATGTCTGTCACCCTGTCTTATAGGATACCTCCTACTGTCTTCTTAGGATACCTCCTCATGTCTTATAGGATACCTCCTCATATCTTACCTGTCACCCTACTGTCTTATAGGATACCTCCTCATGTCTTATAGGATACCTCCTCATGTCTTACTGTATGTCACCCTACTGTCTTATAGGATACCTCCTCATGTCTTATAGGATACCTCCTCATGTCTTATAGGATACCTCCTCTGTCTTATAGGATACCTCCTCATGTCTTATAGGATACCTCCTGTCTTATAGGATACCTCCTCATGTCTTATAGGATACCTCCTCATGTCTTATAGGATACCTCCTCATGTCTTACTGTCTTATAGGATACCTCCTCACTGTCTTATAGGATACCTCCTCATGTCTCATGTCTTATAGGATACCTCCTCATGTCTTATAGGATACCTCCTCATGTCTTACCGTAGGTCTTATAGGATACCTCCTCATGTCTTATAGTCTTATACCTTACCTCACCCTGTCTTATAGGATACCTCCTCATGTCTTATAGTCTTATAGATACCTCCTCATGTCTTATAGGATACCTCCTCATGTCTTATAGGATACCTGTCTTATAGGATACCTCCTCATGTCTTATAGGATACCTCCTCATGTCTTATAGGATACCTCCTCATGTCTTATAGGATACCTCCTCATGTCTTATAGGATACCTCCTGTCTTATAGGATACCTCCTCATGTCTCATGTCTTATAGGATACCTCCTCATGTCTTATAGGATACCTCCTCATGTCTTATAGGATACCTCCTCATGTCTTATAGGATACCTCCTCATGTCTTATAGGATACCTCCTCATGTCACCCTACTGTCTTATAGGATACCTCCTCATGTCTTATAGGATACCTCCTCATGTCTTATGTCTTATAGGATACCTCCTCATGTCTTATAGGATACCTCCTCATGTCTTATAGGATACCTCCTCATGTCTTATAGGATACCTCCTCATGTCTTATAGGATACCTCCTCATGTCTTATAGGATACCTCCTCATGTCTTATAGGATACCTCCTCATGTGTTTTATAGGATACCTCCTCATGTCTTATAGGATACCTCCTCATGTTTTATAGGATACCTCCTCATGTCTTATAGGATACCTCCTCATGTCTTATAGGATACCTCCTCATGTCTTATAGGATACCTCCTCATGTCTTATAGGATACCTCCTCATGTCTTATAGGATACCTCCTCATGTCTTATGTATGTCACCCTACTGTCTTATAGGATACCTCCTCATGTCTTATAGGATACCTCCTCATGTCTTATAGGATACCCTCATGTCTCATGTCTTATAGGATACCTCCTCATGTCTTATAGGATACCTCCTCATGTCTTATAGGATACCTCCTCATGTCTTACTGTATGTCACCCTACTGTCTTATAGGATACCTCCTCATGTCTTATAGGATACCTCCTCATGTCTTATAGGATACCTCCTCATGTCTTATAGGATACCTCCTCATGTCTTATAGGATACCTCCTCATGTCTTATAGGATACCTCCTCATGTCTTATAGGATACCTCCTCATGTCTTATAGGATACCTCCTCATGTCTTATAGGATACCTCCTCATGTCTTATAGGATACCTCCTCATGTCTTATAGGATACCTCCTCATGTCTTATAGGATACCTCCTCATGTCTTATAGTCTCCTCATGTCTTATAGGATACCTCCTCATGTCACCCTACTGTCTTATAGGATACCTCCTCATGTCTTATAGGATACCTCCTCATGTGGGCTTTATTGGCAGGGGAAACATGTGTTAACATTGCCAAAGCAAGTGAGGTAGATAATATACAAAAGTGAAATAAACAATAAAAATGAACAGTAAACATTACACATACAGAAGTTTCAAAACAATAAAGACATTACAGATGTTATATTATATATATATATATATATACAGTGTTGTAACAATGTACAAATAGTTAAAGTACACAACGGAAAATAAATAAACATAAATATGGGTTGTATTTACAATGGTGTTTGTTCTTCACTGGTTGCCCTTTTCTTGTGGCAACAGGTCACAAATCTTGCTGCTGTGATGGAACACTGTGGTATTTCACTCAATAGATATGGGAGTTTATCAAAATTGGATTTGTTTTTGAATTCTTTGTGGATCTGTGTAATCTGAGGGAAATATGTGTCTCTAACATGGTCATACATTTGGCAGAAGGTTAGGAAGTGCAGCTCAGTTTCCACCTCATTTTGTGGGCAGTGTGCACATAGCCTGTCTTCTCTTGAGAGCCATGTCTGCCTACAGCGGCCTTTCTCAATAGCAAGGCTATGCTCACTGAGTCTGTACATAGTCAAAGCTTTCCTTAAGTTTGGGTCAGTCACAGTGGTCAGGTATTCTGCCACTGTGTACCCTCTGTTTAGGGCCAAATGACATTCTGGTTTGCTCTGTTTTTTTTTGTTAATTCTTTCCAATGTGTCAAGTAATTATCTTTTTGTTTTCTCGTGATTTGGTTGGGTCTAATTCTGCTGCTGTCCTGGGGCTCTGTGGAATGTGTTTGTGTTTGTGAACAGAGCCCCAGGACCAGCTTGCTTAGGGGACTCTTCTCCAGGTTCATCTCTCTGTAGGTGATGGCTTTGTTATGGAAGGGTTGGGAATCGCTTCCTTTTAGGTGGTTATAGAATTTAACAGCTCTTTTCTTGATTTCGATAATTAACAGGTATCGGCCTAATTCTGCTCTGCATGTATTATTTGGTGTTCTACGTTGTACACAGAGGATATGTTTGCACAATTCTGCGTGCAGAGTCTCAATTTGGTGTTTGTCCCATTTTGTGAATTCTTGGTTGGTGAGCGGACCCCAGACCTCACAACCATAAAGGGCAATAGGCTCTATAACTGATTCAAGTATTTTTAGCCAGATCCTAATTGGTATGTTGAATTTTATGTTCCTTTTGATGGCATAGAATGCCCTTCTTGCCTTGTCTCTCAGATCGTTCACAGCTTTGTGGAAGTTACCTGTGGCGCTGATGTTTAGGCCAAGGTATGTATCGTTTTTTTCTGTGCTCTAGGACAACTGTGTCTAGATGGAATTTGTATTTGTTGTCCAGGTGACTGGAACTTTTTTGGATCACCATTATTTTGGTCTTACTGACATTTACTGTCAGGGCCCAGGTCTGACAGAATCTGTGCAGAAGATCTAGGTGCTGCTGTAGGCCCTCCTTGGTTGGTGACAGAAGCACCAGATTATCAGCAAACAGTAGACATTTGACTTTGGATTCTAGTAGGGTGAGGCCGGGTGCTGCAGACTGTTCTAGTGCCTGCGCCAATTCATTGATATATATGTTGAAGAGGGTGGGGCTTAAGCTGCATCCCTGTCTCACCCCACGGCCCTGTGAGAAGACATGTGTGTGTTTGTTGCCTATTTTAACAGCACACTTGTTGTTTGTGTACATTGATTTTATAATGTCATATGTTTTACCCCCAACACCACTTTTCATCAATTTGTATAGCAGACCCTCATGCCAAAATGAGTCCAAGGCTTGTTTGAAATCAACAAAGCATCAGAAGACTTTGTTTTGGTTTCTTTGTATGTCAATTAGGGTGTGCATGGTGAATACGTGGTCTGTTGTACGGTAATTGAGTAAAAACCCAATGTGACATTTATCTCTCTCTCACTTCCTCTCTCTGTGTGTGTGTGTGTGTGTGTGTGTGTGTGTGTGTGTGTGTGTGTGTGTGTGTGTGTGTGTGTGTGTGTGTGTGTGTGTGTGTGTGTGTGTGTGTGTGTGTGTGTGTGTGTGTGTGTGTGTGTGTGTGTGTGTGTGTGTGTGTGTGTGTGTGTGTGTGTGTGTGTGTAGCCTGTAGGGTAGACCAGGCTGGGCCCCCTGATGAGTTGAGTCCCCCTCCCCCACCCCTCCTCTCCCAGCGTAGCCAGGTGGGATGTTCCAGATGTGTGTCCTCTTATCTCTGCTCACCCTCTCTGGCTACACCCAGGTAAGACTCTCTCTCTCTCTCTCTCTCTCTCTCTCTCTCTCTCTCTCTCTCTCTCTCTCTCTCTCTCTCTCTCTCTCTCTCTCTCTCTCTCTCTACACACACACTCACACACACATGTCTAGACTGAGCCTCAGAGTTAGTAATTGCTAACCTTGGTTCCTTATCAAAGCTCAGACAGCAGTTTGGGTATTGTTTATGTTTTACCATTAAGAGTCACCAGACCACCTGAATACAGACGTCCTTTATCTCTCTGGCTTTAACCACAACACATTACATCTTCTGCAACACACACAGACAGGTGTACGGTCTTAATTTGATCACACAGACAGGTGTACGGTCTTAATTTCATCACTCTGTTGATGGTGAGAATGTTCCTACGCTGCAGGATTTACATAAATTCATTTAAAACCTGCACTAACACACCATTGTGATACAGCCTGAATCAGCCTAGTCACTGGTCCAGGATCAGCCTAGTCACTGGTCCAGGATCAGCCTAGTCACTGTTCCAGGATCAGCCTAGTCACCGGTCCAGGATCAGCCTAGTCACTGGTCCAGGATCAGCCTAGTCACTGGTCCAGGATCAGCCTAGTCACCGGTCCAAGATCAGCCTAGTCACTGGTCCAGGATCAGCCTAGTCACTGGTCCAAGATTAGCCGAGTCACTGGTCCAGGATCAGCCTAGTCACTGGTCCAGGATCAGCCTAGTCACTGGTCCAAGATTAGCCTAGTCACTGGTCCAGGATCAGCCTAGTCACTGGTCCAGGATCAGCCTAGTCACTGGTCCAAGATTAGCCGAGTCACTGGTCCAGGATCAGCCTAGTCACTGATCCAGGATCAGCCTAGTCACCGGTCCAGGATCAGCCTAGTCACTGATCCAGGATCAGCCTAGTAACTGGTCCAGGATCAGCCTAGTAACTGATCCAGGATCAGCCTAGTAACTGGTCCAGGATCAGCCTAGTCACTGGTCCAGGATCAGCCTAGTCACTGGTCCAGGATCAGCCTAGTCACTGGTCCAGGATCAGCCTAGTCACCGGTCCAGGATCAGCCTAGTCACTGGTCCAGGATCAGCCTAGTCACTGGTCCAGGATCAGCCTAGTCACTGGTCCAGGATCAGCCTAGTCACCGGTCCAGGATCAGCCTAGTCACTGGTCCAGGATCAGCCTAGTCACCGGTCCAGGATCAGCCTAGTCACTGGTCCAGGATCAGCCTAGTCACCGGTCCAGGATCAGCCTCGTCACTGGTTTGAGTGCACTACAGTCCCTGGTCCCTTGAATCCAGGCTGTATCACATCCGGCTGTGATTGGGCGGCACACAATTGGCCCAACGTCATCCTGGTTTGACCCGGGGGTAGGCCGTCATTGTAATTAAGAATTTGTCCTTAACTGACTTGACTTGTTAAATAAAGGTTAAATTAATAAATATATATTTACAAAAGAGAGTACATTTGTACAGACACTTACACACACACACACACATTTAGTTAGAGGGAGGTTCAGCAGAGTCGAATTACTGTTCTCCTTTTGTACCCAGGTCTCCTCAGCTAAATCTCTGAAGCTCCTGATGGAACAATGGACGAGCTACAAGAGCCAGTGTTCTCAGAGCATCGTCGCCACGCCTCCTGCCACAGGTCAGTCTCAGCCTCACGCTGTGATGTTGTTGTAGCTGTGTTATATTGGGTGTTATATCGGTGTGTTATATTGGTGTGTTATATTGGTGTGTTATATCTGTGTTATATAGCTGTGTTATATCGGTGTGTTATATTGGTGTGTTATATTGGTGTGTTATATCTGTGTTATATAGCTGTGTTATATCGGTGTGTTTTCGCTGTGTTATATCGGTGTGTTATATCAGTGTGTTATATGGTGTGTTATATCAGTGTGTTATATTGGTGTGTTATATCGGTGTGTTATATTGGTGTGTTATAGCTGTGTTATATTGGTGTGTTATAGTTGTGTTGTATTGGTGTGTTATATTGGTGTGTTATAGCTGTGTTATATTGGTGTGTTATAGTTGTGTTGTATTGGTGTGTTATATTGGTGTGTTATAGTTGTGTTGTATTGGTGTGTTATATGGTGTGTTATATCGGTGTGTTATATTGGTGTGTTATATTGGTGTGTTATAGTTGTGTTATATTGGTGTGTTATATCGGTGTGTTGTATAGGTGTGTTATAGCTGTGTTGTATTGGTGTGTTATATGGTGTGTTATATCGGTGTGTTATATTGGTGTGTTATAGTTGTGTTGTATTGGTGTGTTATAGTTGTGTTGTATTGGTGTGTTATATCAGTGTGTTATATCGGTGTGTTATATCGGTGTGTTATATTGGTGTGTTGTATTGGTGTGTTATATGGTGTGTTATAGTTGTGTTGTATTGGTGTGTTATATCGGTGTGTTATATTGGTGTGTTATATTGGTGTGTTATAGTTGTGTTGTATTGGTGTGTTATATGGTGTGTTATATCGGTGTGTTATATCGGTGTGTTATATCGGTGTGTTATAGTTGTGTTGTATTGGTGTGTTATATTGGTGTGTTATATCGGTGTGTTATATCGGTGTGTTGTATAGGTGTGTTATAGCTGTGTGTTATTGGTGTGTTATATGGTGTGTTATATTGGTGTGTTATATTGGTGTGTTATAGTTGTGTTGTATTGGTGTGTTATATTGGTGTGTTATAGTTGTGTTACATTGGTGTGTTATAGCTGTGTTTAACAGGTGAAGTACAGGAATGTTTGACCTTTGGTATTTGACCTTTGTTGTTTGACCTTTGGTGTTTGACCCCTCCACAGGACTGGTGTGTAACAGGACGTTTGACCAGTATGCCTGCTGGCCAGATGGACTTCCTGGAACAACAGTCAATGTTTCCTGTCCATGGTACCTGCCCTGGTACCGCAAAGGTGTGTGCGTGTGTTTGTGTGTGTGTGCGTGCGTGTGTGTGTGTGTGTGTGTGTGTGTGTGTGTGTGTGTGTGTGTGTGTGTGTGTGTGTGTGTGTGTGTGTGTGTGTGTGTGTGTGTGTGTGTGTGTGTGTGTGTGTGTGTGTGTGTGTGTGTGTGTGTGTGTGTTATTGTATAGTACATTATTGTAGTGGTGTTATTGTTTAGTACATTATTGTAGTGGTGTTATCGTATAGTATATTATTGTAGTGGTGTTATTTTACAATATGTTATTGTAGTGGTGTTATTTTACAGTATATTATTGTAGTGGTGTTATTTTACATTATGTTATTGTAGTGGTGTTATTTTACAGTATATTATTGTAGTGGTGTTATTGTATAGTATATTATTGTAGTGGTGTTATTTTACAGTATATTATTGTAGTGATGTTATTGTTTAGTATATTATTGTAGTGGTGTTATTTTACAGTATATTATTGTAGTGGTGTTATTGTTTAGTATATTATCCTAGTGGTGATATTGTTTAGTATATTATTGTAGTGGTGTTATTGTTTAGTATATTATTGTAGCGGTGTTATTGTAGTGGTGTTATTGTTTAGTATATTATTGTAGTGATGTTATTGTTTAGTATATTATTGTAGTGGTGTTATTGTATAGTACATTATTGTAGTGGTGTTATTGTAGTGGTGTTATTGTTTAGTATATTATTGTAGTGGTGTTATTGTAGTGGTGTTATTGTTTAGTATATTATTGTAGTGGTGTTATTGTTTAGTATATTATTGTAGTGGTGTTATTGTATAGTACATTATTGTAGCGGTGTTATTGTTTAGTATATTATTGTAGTGGTGTTATTGTTTAGTATATTATTGTAGTGGTGTTATTGTAGTGGTGTTATTGTATAGTATATTATTGTAGCGGTGTTATTGTAGTGGTGTTATTGTATAGTATATTATTGTAGTGATGTTATTGTATAGTATATTATTGTAGTGGTGTTATTGTATAGTATATTATTGTAGTGGTGTTATTGTTTAGTATATTATTGTAGTGGTGTTATTGTTTAGTATATTATTGTAGTGGTGTTATTGTTTAGTATATTATTGTAGTGGTGTTATTTTACAGTATATTATTGTAGTGGTGTTATTTTACAGTATATTATTGTAGTGGTGTTATTGTTTAGTATATTATTGTAGTGGTGTTATTGTTTAGTATATTATTGTAGTGGTGTTATTGTTCAGTATATTATTGTAGTGGTGTTATTTTACATTATGTTATTGTAGTGGTGTTATTTTACAGTATATTATTGTAGTGGTGTTATTTTACAGTATATTATTGTAGTGGTGTTATTGTTTAGTATATTATTGTAGTGGTGTTATTTTACAGTATATTATTGTAGTGGTGTTATTGTTTAGTATATTATTGTAGTGGTGTTATTTTACATTATGTTATTGTAGTGGTGTTATTTTACAGTATATTATTGTAGTGATGTTATTGTTTAGTATATTATTGTAGCGGTGTTATTGTTTAGTATATTATTGTAGTGGTGTTATTTTACAGTATATTATTGTAGCGGTGTTATTGTTTAGTATATTATTGTAGCGGTGTTATTGTAGCGGTGTTATTGTTTAGTATATTATTGTAGTGATGTTATTGTTTAGTATATTATTGTAGTGGTGTTATTGTAGTGGTGTTATTGTAGCGGTGTTATTGTATAGTATATTATTGTAGTGGTGTTATTGTATAGTATATTATTGTAGTGGTGTTATTTTACAGTATATTATTGTAGTGATGTTATTGTTTAGTATATTATTGTAGTGGTGTTATTTTACAGTATATTATTGTAGTGGTGTTATTGTTTAGTATATTATCCTAGTGGTGATATTGTTTAGTATATTATTGTAGTGGTGTTATTGTTTAGTATATTATTGTAGCGGTGTTATTGTAGTGGTGTTATTGTTTAGTATATTATTGTAGTGATGTTATTGTTTAGTATATTATTGTAGTGGTGTTATTGTATAGTACATTATTGTAGTGGTGTTATTGTAGTGGTGTTATTGTTTAGTATATTATTGTAGTGGTGTTATTGTAGTGGTGTTATTGTTTAGTATATTATTGTAGTGGTGTTATTGTTTAGTATATTATTGTAGTGGTGTTATTGTATAGTACATTATTGTAGCGGTGTTATTGTTTAGTATATTATTGTAGTGGTGTTATTGTTTAGTATATTATTGTAGTGGTGTTATTGTAGTGGTGTTATTGTATAGTATATTATTGTAGCGGTGTTATTGTAGTGGTGTTATTGTATAGTATATTATTGTAGTGATGTTATTGTATAGTATATTATTGTAGTGGTGTTATTGTATAGTATATTATTGTAGTGGTGTTATTGTTTAGTATATTATTGTAGTGGTGTTATTGTTTAGTATATTATTGTAGTGGTGTTATTGTTTAGTATATTATTGTAGTGGTGTTATTTTACAGTATATTATTGTAGTGGTGTTATTTTACAGTATATTATTGTAGTGGTGTTATTGTTTAGTATATTATTGTAGTGGTGTTATTGTTTAGTATATTATTGTAGTGGTGTTATTGTTCAGTATATTATTGTAGTGGTGTTATTTTACATTATGTTATTGTAGTGGTGTTATTTTACAGTATATTATTGTAGTGGTGTTATTTTACAGTATATTATTGTAGTGGTGTTATTGTTTAGTATATTATTGTAGTGGTGTTATTTTACAGTATATTATTGTAGTGGTGTTATTGTTTAGTATATTATTGTAGTGGTGTTATTTTACATTATGTTATTGTAGTGGTGTTATTTTACAGTATATTATTGTAGTGATGTTATTGTTTAGTATATTATTGTAGCGGTGTTATTGTTTAGTATATTATTGTAGTGGTGTTATTTTACAGTATATTATTGTAGCGGTGTTATTGTTTAGTATGTTATTGTAGCGGTGTTATTGTAGCGGTGTTATTGTTTAGTATATTATTGTAGTGATGTTATTGTTTAGTATATTATTGTAGTGGTGTTATTGTAGTGGTGTTATTGTAGTGGTGTTATTGTAGCGGTGTTATTGTATAGTATATTATTGTAGTGGTGTTATTGTATAGTATATTATTGTAGTGGTGTTATTGTTTAGTATATTATTGTAGTGGTGTTATTGTTTAGTATATTATTGTAGTGGTGTTATTGTAGTGGTGTTATTGTATAGTATATTATTGTAGTGGTGTTATTGTATAGTATATTATTGTAGTGATGTTATTGTTTAGTATATTATCGTAGTGGTGTTATTGTTTAGTATATTATTGTAGTGATGTTATTGTTTAGTATATTATTGTAGTGATGTTATTGTTTAGTATATTATTGTAGTGATGTTATTGTTTAGTATATTATTGTAGTGGTGTTATTGTTTAGTATATTATTGTAGTGGTGTTATTGTTTAGTATATTATTGTAGTGGTGTTATTGTATAGTATATTATTGTAGTGATGTTATTGTTTAGTATATTATTGTAGTGGTGTTATTGTTTAGTATATTATTGTAGTGGTGTTATTTTACAGTATATTATCCTAGTGGTGTTATTTTACATTATGTTTTTGTAGTGGTGTATGTTATAATATGTGGTTGATATTGGCAGTGTGTGAGACAACTGGGAAGAAAGATTAGCAGGTTCTTCAATCACAAAACAGATTTTAATTGTCTTGGTAATATCCATGCCTTTGTGTGTGTGTGTGTGTGTGTGTGTGTGTGTGTGTGTGTGTGTGTGTGTGTGTGTGTGTGTGTGTGTGTGTGTGTGTGTGTGTGTGTGTGTGTGTGTGTGTGTGTGTGTGTGTGTGTGTGTGTGTGTCCAGTCCAGCAGGGTGTGGTGTATAGAGTGTGCAGTGGGGACGGACGCTGGGCCCCAAAGAACACCAGTGAGTGTGAGCAGGACGACCCAGGACAGGTGAGAGGTGTGTGTGTGTGGGGGGGGGGTTGTGTGTGTGTGTGTGTGTGTGTGTGGGGGGTTGTGTGTGTGTGTTTGTGTGTGTGTGTGCAAATGTGTGTGTGTGTTTGTGTGTGTATGTGTGTGTGTATGTGTGGGTGTGTGTTGTGTGGGTGTGTTTGTGTTACGTAATAGCCAATGCAGGATGAGTCTAACTTCTCTCTCTTCTCTCACCCACACTCCCACTCGGTCCCTTCCCCCTCACTTTCCCACATTCTGGCTGCCCCCCTTCATCCCCTTTCTCGCTCTCTCTCTCTCTACCTTCCTCTCCCTCTACCCCACCAATCCCCTCACCCACCCTCTCTCTCTCTCTCTCTCTCTCTCTTTCTCTCTCTCTTTTTCTCACCCTCTCTTTCTATCTCTCTCTCTCTCTCTCTTTCTATCTCTCTCTCTCTCTCTCTCTCTCTCTCTCTCTCTCTCTCTCTCTCTGCAGCAGCACTATGGTAGCATCCTCAGTAAGTTCCGGGCCATGTACACAGTGGGCTACTCCCTCTCCCTCGGAGCCCTGGTACTGGCTTTGGGCATCCTGGTGTCATTCAGGTGAGCGAGAGCGGGAGGAGGGAGAGAGGGAAGAGAGAAAGGATGGTGGGATGGGAGTGAAGAGAGTGAGTGTAGAGATCGAACAGAGTGAGGATAGGGAGAGAGATGGGAGTGAAGAGAGTGAGGGTAGAGATCGAACAGAGTGAGGATAGGGAGAGAGATGGGAGTGAGCGAAAGCTGAGGAGGAAGGGAGGGAGGCAAAATATTCAAATGAATAAAAAACAAGATCTTATGAGACATAAGATGAGATATGCCTCGGGTAAAACAAGTACCAACACAACTAACATTATTCCACCGCTAACCCATGTTAACTCCTCTCTCTTTCTCTGTGTCTTGATCTCTCTCTCCCTCTCTCTCTCTCTCTCTCTCTCTCTCTCTCTCTCTCTCTCTCCCCCTCTCTCTCTCTCACTCTCTCTCTCTCCCCTTCCCCCTCTCTCTGTCTCTCTGTCTCTCCCCTTCCCTCCCTCTCTCTCTCTCTCTGCCCCCTCCCTCTCTCTCTGCCCCCCCTCTCTCTCTCTCTCTCTCTCTCTCTCTCTCTCTCTCTCTCTCTCTCTCTCTCTCTCTCTCTCTCTCTTCTCTCTCTCTCTCTCTCGCTCCCTCTCTCTCTCTCTGTCCCCTCCCTCTCTCTCACTCTCTCTCTCTCTGTCTCTCACCTCTCTCTGTCTCTCTCTCTCTCTCTCTCTCTCTGTCCCCCTCCCTCCCTCTCTCTCTCTCTCTCTCTCTCTGTCCCTCTCTGTCTCTCCCTCTCTCTCTGCCTCTGCCTCTCTCTGTCTCTTTCTTTCTCTCTCTCTCTCTCTCTCTCTCTCTCTCTCTCTCTCTCTCTCTCTCTCTCTCTCTCTCTCTCTCTCTCTCCTCCCACCCTCCCTCTCTCTGTCTCTCTCTCTCTGCCCCCTCTCTCTCTCTCTCTCTCTCTCTCTCTCTCTCTCTCTCTCTCTCTCTCTCTCTCTCTCTCTCTCTGTGTCTCTCTGGCTCTTCCCCCTCTCTCTCTCCCCGTCTCACTCTCTCTGTCTCTCTCTCTGTCTCTCTCTCCTCTCTCCTCTTCCTCTCCCTCTCTCCTCTCTCCTCCTCTCTCTCTCCTCTCTCTCTCTCCTCTTCCTCTCCCCTCTCTCTCTCCTCTCCTCTCTCTCTCTCCTCTTCCTCTCCTCCTCTCCTCTCTCCTCTTCCTCTCCCCTCTCCTCTCTCCTCTTCCTCTCCCCTCTCCTCTTCCTCTCCTCTCTCCTCTCTCCTCTCTCCTCTCTCCTCTCTCCTCTCTCCTCTCTCCTCTCTCCTCTCTCCTCTCTCCTCTCTCCTCTACAGGAAGCTCCACTGTATGAGGAACAACATTCATATGAATCTGTTTTCCTCCTTCATCCTGCGTGCTGTCTCCATCCTGATTAAAGATGTCCTGCTAGACTCCCTGTCCGTCCCCCTGGCCCCCGGGGCTGACACCCACCATCAGGTAGACACACACACACACTTGGATAACACACACACACACACCTGGATAGTACACACACACACACACACTTGGATAACACACACACACTCCTGGATAGTACACACACACACACACACACACACACACACACACACACACACACACACACACACACACACACACACACACACACACACACACACACACACACACACACACACACACACACACACACACACACACACACACACACACACACACACACACACACACACACACACACACACACTGTTAAACCTGTGGAGCCACCACGTATAGGGGCACACACACACACACACACACACACACACACACACACACACACACACACACACACACACACACACACACACACACACACACACACACACACACACACACACACACACAGGGTCAAGGTTAGCGATAACAGACACTGCGTATTTATAGTATCTGTAATGAACTTCGTCTGTTGTTTGTAGAGAGGCAGACCGAAATGCAGCGTGTAGGTTACTCATGATCTTTAATAAACATAAAGCGGTACATGAAATAATAGAAAATACAAAAACAACAAACAAGTGAAACAAAATACAGCCTATCTGGTGACTAACACTAAGACAGGTACAATCACCCACGAAATACAACGCGCACACAGGCTACCTAAATACGGTTCCCAATCCGAGACAACTAGAATCAGCTGACTCCAATTAGGAATCGCCTCAGGCAGCCAAGCCTAACTAGACACACCCCTACTAATACACACTCCTAATTAATACAAACCCCAATACGAAACACAACATATAAACCCATGTCACACCCTGGCCTACCCAAACATATAACAAAAACACAAGATACAATGACCAAGGCGTGACAGTATCCTTGATGCTAATTCCATTGGCTGTGTGTCTGTTATATAAACTCAGCAAAAAAAGAAATGTCCTCTCATTGTCAACTGCGTTTAATTTCAGCAAATTTAACATGTGTAAATTTTTCTATGAACATAACAAGATTCAACAACTGAGACATAAACTGAACCAGTTTCACAGACACGTGACAAACAGAAATGAAATAACATGTCCCTGAAAAAAGGGGGAAATAAGTAACAGTCAGTATCTGGTGTGGCCACCAGCTGCATTAAGTACTGCAGTGCATCTCCTCCTCATGGACTGCACCAGATTTACCAGTTCTTGATGAGAGATTTTACCCCATTCTTTCACCAAGGCACAAGCAAGTTCCCGGAGGGAATGGGGGGAATGGCTCTAGTCCTCACTCTCCGATCCAATAGGTCCCAGACATGCTCAATGGGATTGAGATCCGGGCTCTTCGCTGGCCATTCCTGTCTTGCAGGAAATCACGCACAGAACGAGCAGTGTGGCTGGTGGCATTGTCATGCTGGAGGGACATGTCAGGATGAGCCTGCAGGAAGGGTACCACATGAGGGAGGGGGATGTCTTCCCTGTAACGCACAGCGTTGAGATTGCCTGCAATGACAACAAGCTCAGTCCGATGATGCTGTGACACACCGCCCCAGACCATGACGGACCCTCCATCTCCAAATCGATCCCGCTCCAGAGTACAGGCCTCGGTGTAACGCTCATTCCTTCGACAATAAACGCAAATCCGACCATCACCCCCTGGCGAGACAAAACCGTGACTCGTCAGTGAAGAGCACTTTTTGCCAGTCATGTCTGGTCCAGCGACGTTGTTGCCGGTGATGTCTGGTGAGGACCTTACAACAGTCCGACAAGCCCTCAGTCCAGCCTCTCTCAGCCTATTGGGGACAGTCTGAGCACTGATGAAGGGATTGTGCGTTCCTGGTGTAACTCAGGCAGTTGTTGTTGCCATCCTGTACCTGTCCCGCAGGTGTGATGTTCGGATGTACCGATCCTGTGCAGGTGTTGTTACACGTGGTCTGCCACTGCGAGGACGATCAGCTGTCTGTCCTGTCTCCCTGTAGCGCTGTCTTAGGCGTCCCACAGTACGGACATTGCAATTTATTGCCCTGGCCACATCTGCAGTTCTCATGCCTTCTTGCAGCCTAAGGCACGTTCATGCAGATGAGCAGGGACCCTGGGCATCTTTCTTTTGGTGTTTTTCAGAGTCAGTAGTGTGACGACCCTCCCACTCTGTGTGACGACCCTCCCACTCTGTGTGACGTCCCTCCCACTCTGTGTGACGACCCTCCCACTCTGTGTGACGTCCCTCCCACTCTGTGTGACGTCCCTCCCACTCTGTGACGACCCTCCCACTCTGTGTGACGTCCCTCCCACTCTGTGTGACGTCCCTCCCACTCTGTGTGACGACCCTCCCACTCTGTGTGACGTCCCTCCCACTCTGTGTGACGACCCTCCCACTCTGTGTGACGACCCTCCCACTCTGTGTGACGACCCTCCCACTCTGTGTGACGTCCCTCCCACTCTGTGTGACGACCCTCCCACTCTGTGTGACGACCCTCCCACTCTGTGTGACGTCCCTCCCACTTTGTGTGACGACCCTCCCACTCTGTGTGACGACCCTCCCACTCTGTGTGACGACCCTCCCACTCTGTCTGTCGAGTTCTTTCTCTTTGCTCTTGTTTTCCTTAATAGGATGTCGGTGGGCGGAGCCGGGAGGGTCGTCAGGGAAATGGGACACACCTTGGCTCAGGTGTGTCCCAGGATAAATACACCACTTCCCCATTCATGGAGGAGACTCTCTCCATGCAGACACAGACAGATTTTGGTTGTGTTATTTCTGTGGCTATTTGGTTTGTTTGCATTGACACCTTTCAACAGCCCTCATTATCAGATGTAAACACGCGACCACTCACTTACACTACTTACTAAACACACACCTTTGTTAATTGTATTTACTTTACTTCATTTAATAAATATATTTTGTTATTCTTTATCTCCACGTTGCCTCCCTTTTTGTTATGGGCTTCGAGCCGGTCCGTGTCAGTAGAAAGGCCTCTTTAGTGTCCTAAGTTTTCATAACTGTGACCTTAATTGCCTACCGTCTGTAAGCTGTTAGTGTCTTAACGACCGTTCAACAGGTGCATGTTCATTAATTGTTCATGGTTCATTGAACAAGCCTGGGAAACAGTGTTCAAACCCTTTACAATGAAGGTCTGTGAAGTTATTTGAAAGACAACGTTTCTTCTTTCTGCTGAGTTTATAGTAGTCTTGTCCCAGGCCAAGTGTGTGTGTGTATGTTATCCAGGTGTGTGTGTTACCCAAGTGTGTGTATGTATGTTATCCAGGTGTGTGTGTTACCCAAGTGTGTGTGTGTGTCTCTGCATAGCAACGTCTTTATATATGGACTTATTCCTGTCTCTCTCATAGACGGTTGCCGGGTGCCGTATCGCCATGGTGATGATGCAGTACAGCGTCATCGCCAACAACTATTGGCTGCTGGTGGAAGGCATCTACCTGCACAGCCTCCTGGTCGTCACTGTGTTCACTGAGAGGAACTACTTCGGCATCTACCTGTTTATCGGCTGGGGTGAGGAGGGTGTGTGTGCGTGTGTGTGCGTGTGTGTGTGTGTGTGTGTGTGTGTGTACATGTGTGCGTGTGTGTGCGTGTGTGTGTGTGTGTATGTGTGTACGTGTGTGTGTGTGTGTGTGTGTGTGTGTGTGTGTGTGTGTGTGTGTGTGTGTGTGTGTGTGTGTGTGTGTGTGTGTGTGTGTGTGTGTGTGTGTGTGTGTGTGTGTGTGTGTGTGTGTGTGTGTGTGTGTGTGTGTGTGTGTGTGTTTAGATGTGTGTGATTGGTGATCCTCCCTCTCTCTTTTCTCCTTCTCATCAGGTGCTCCTCTGATATTCGTGTTGCCGTGGGTGATAGTCAAATACCTGTACGAGAATGAAGAGTGAGTGAATAAATATGATTTATTAAATGTGTCGTTTCCATGGTAATGGAATGATGCTGAGACACATCTTTTTCTTAGTAAACCAATACAAGTCTCTACTTTGAACAAATGTATAAAGTAAATACAAAAAGTAAACATTTACTGGAAAAACATCTGCACAGTTCCACCTGTAAATGTGTTTTTGTCAAATGTTCAGTGTAAACTGTTAAAAGTAGTGCTTGTGCATAGAGGTGTATGGGTTTGGTAAACTATGAAATCAATGCTTTTTGTTTAGTATACATTTTAGAGTGAAACATCTGAGTCTCAGTGTCGTTCGGTTACTGTGGAATTACCCAAATATGATCAGTTAAAATCTGTGAGGTAAATGATCACTCTTTTATGACTAAGAGTTTTCAGAGCTCTCTTTAAAATACATATTTTTTTCAAATGTATGTTTTATGAGGCTACATAGGCCATCATTGAAAATAAGAATTTGTTCTTAACTGACTTGCCTAGTAAAATAAAGTTTTTTTTTTTAATTAAAAAACTATATGCTAATGTTGATTAAAACCCATTATGAGTTGAGACTGTTCCCCCTCTCTCCTTAGACTGTTCCCCCTCTCTCCTTAGACTGTTTCCCCCTCTCTCCTTACTGTTCCCTCTCTCTCCTTAGACTGTTCCCTCTCTCCTTAGACTGTTCCCCCTCTCTCTCTCCTTAGACTGTTCCCTCTCTCCTTAGACTGTTCCCCCTCTCTCTCTCCTTAGACTGTTCCCTCTCTCCTTAGACTGTTCCCCCTCTCTCTCTCCTTAGACTGTTCTCTCTCTCTCCTTAGACTGTTCTCTCTCTCTCCTTAGACTGTTCCCTCTCTCTCCTTAGACTGTTCTCTCTCTCTCCTTAGACTGTTCTCTCTCTCACTCCTTAGACTGTTCCCCCTCTCTCTTCTTAGACTGTTCCCTCTCTCTCTCCTTACTGTTCCCTCTCTCTCCTTAGACTGTTCCCTCTCTCCTTAGACTGTTCCCCCTCTCTCTCTCCTTAGACTGTTCTCTCTCTCTCCTTAGACTGTTCTCTCTCTCTCCTTAGACTGTTCCCTCTCTCTCCTTAGACTGTTCTCTCTCTCTCCTTAGACTGTTCTCTCTCTCACTCCTTAGACTGTTCCCCCTCTCTCTTCTTAGACTGTTCTCTCTCTCTCTCCTTAGACTGTTCCCTCTCTCTCTCCTTAGACTGTTCCCTCTCTCTCTCTCCTTAGACTGTTCCCTCTCTCCTTAGACTGTTCCCCCTCTCTCCTTAGACTGTTCCCTCTCTCCTTAGACTGTTCCCCCTCTCTCCTTAGACTGTTCCCCCTCTCTCTGTTCCCTCTCCTTAGACTGTTCCCCCTCTCTCTCTCCTTAGACTGTTCCCCCTCTCTCCTTAGACTGTTCCCTCTCCCTCCTTAGACTGTCCCCCCTCTCTCCTTAGACTGTTCCCCCTCTCTCCTTAGACTGTTCCCCCTCTCTCCTTAGACTGTTCCCTCTCTCTCCTTAGACTGTTCCCCCTCTCTCCTTAGACTGTTCCCCCTCTCTCCTTAGACTGTTCCCCCTCTCTCCTTAGACTGTTCCCTCACTCTCCTTAGACTGTTCCCCCTCTCTCTCTCCTTAGACTGTTCCCTCTCTCCTTAGACTGTTCTCTCTCTCTCCTTAGACTATTCCCTCTCTCTCTCCTTAGACTGTTCCCTCTCTCTCTCTCCTTAGACTGTTCCCTCTCTCTCTCTCCTTAGAAGGTCCCCTCTCTCTCCTTAGACTGTTCCCTCTCTCTCTCTCCTTAGACTGTTCCCTCTCTCTCTCTCCTTAGAAGGTCCCCTCTCTCTCCTTAGACTGTTCCCTCTCTCTCTCTCCTTAGAAGGTCCCCTCTCTCTCCTTAGACTGTTCCCTCTCTCTCTCTCCTTAGAAGGCCCCCTCTCTCTCCTTAGACTGTTCGCTCTCTCACTCCTTAGAGTTAGACCACACATTCTCTGTAGCTCACTACTTGGAAAACATTACATATGCAGGGTATGTAGATTTAGGCTGGGATATAATCAGATCAGAGGTGGATCCACATCATCTTGACATTTAAAGGTCTTTTCCGATTGAGCCGACATATGGAGCCTTTACAGTGGATGCAGTCTCCTGCGAACGTGGGAATGTTGTGATGCTAATAATGATGATGACGATGGTGGTGGTGATGATGGTGGTGATGGTGATGATGATGATCGTGATGATGTTGATGATGATGATGGTGTTGATGATTGTGGTGATGGTGATGATGATGGTGGTGATGATGGTGGTGATGATGGTGGTGATGGTGATGATGATGATGGTGATGATGTTGATGATGATGATGGTGATGATAATGATGATGATGGTGGTAGTGATGATGTTGATGTTGATGTTGATGTTGATGATGATGATGATGATGATGATGATGATGATGATGATGATGATGGTGGTAGTGATGATGTTGATGATGATGATGATCGTGATGATGTTGATGATGGTGTTGATGATTGTGGTGATGGTGATGATGATGATGGTGATGATGGTGGTGATGATGATGACGATGATGGTGGTGATGATGGTTATGATGGTGATGATGATGATGGTGATGATGTTGATGATGATGATGATGGTGATGATAATGATGATGATGATGGTAATGATGATGATGATAATGATGATGATGTTGTTTAGGTGCTGGGAGAGGAACATCAACATGGGTTACTGGTGGATTATACGTCTCCCTATCCTGTTAGCTTACCTGGTGAGTTTATTCTCTCTCTCTCTCTCTCTCTCTCTCTCTCTCTCTCTCTCTCTCTCTCTCTCTCTCTCTCCCTCTCTCTCTCTCTCTCCTCTCTCTCTCTCTCTCTCTCTCTCTCTCTCTCTCTCTCTCTCCCTCTCTCTCTCTCTCTCTCTCTCTCTCTCTCTCTCTCTCTCTCTCTCTCTCTCTCTCTCTCTCTCTCTCTCTCTCTCTCTCTCTCTCTCTTCTTCTCTCTCTCTCTCTCTCTCTCTCTCTCTCTCTCTCTCTCTCTCTCTCTCTCTCTCTCTCTCTCTCTCTCTCTCTCTCTCTCTCTCTCTCTCTCTCTCTCTCTCTTCTCTCTCTCTCTCTCTCTCTCTCTCTCTCTCTCTCTCTCTCTCTCTCTCTCTCTCTCTCTCTCTCTCTCTCCTTCTCTCTCTCTCTCTCTCTCTATCTCTCTCTTTCTCTATCTCTCTCTCTCTCTCTCTCTCTCTCTCTCTCTCTCTCTTCCTCTCTCTCTCTCTCTCTCTCTCTCTCTCTCTCTCTCTCTCTCTCTCTCTCTCTCTCTCTCCTCTCTCTCTCTCTCTCTCTCTCCTCTCTCTCTCTCTCTCTCTCTCTCTCTCTCTCTCTCTCTCTCTCTCTCTCTCCCTCTCTCTCTCTCTCTCTCTCTCTCTCTCTCTCTCTCTCTCTCTCTCTCTCTCTCTCTCTCTCTCTCTCTCTTCTCTCTCTCTCTCTCTCTCTCTCTCTCTCTCTCTCTCTCTCTCTCTCTCTCTCTCTCTCTCTCTCTTCTCTCTCTCTCTCTCTCTCTCTCTCTCTCTCTCTCTCTCTCTCTCTCTCTCTCTTTAACCCTCTCTCTCTCTCTCTCCCTCTTCCTCTATTATGTCCAGTAACTAGAATATCGCATAAATCATAAATCTTCATTTTTATTATAAAAAATATATAAATTTGATAAATTCCAAAATTGTTACTATTTATTAGATATACTTTTTGATTACGTCCATTCAGTGATCAAGTCTTAATGTTTAAAAATGTTATTTTACATCTTCAATGATTTGCTATTTTAACCCAGTTCAGCAGGTATAGCTAAACGCAGTGCTCATTCCACTAGCAGTCAGTGGAGGAAGGACTCCTCCTGCATGCATCATGTTTACAGTGGAGGCAGGACTCCTCCTGCATGCATCATGTTTACAGTGGAGGCAGGACTCCTCCTGCATGCATCATGTTTACAGTGGAGGCAGGACTCCTCCTGCATGCATCATGTTTACAGTGGAGGAAGGACTCCTCCTGCATGCATCATGTTTACAGTGGAGGAAGGACTCCTCCTGCATGCATCATGTTTACAGTGGAGGCAGGACTCCTCCTGCATGCATCATGTTTACAGTGGAGGCAGGACTCCTCCTCCTGTTTACATGCATCATGCATCATTTTACAGTGGAGGCAGGACCCTCCTGCATGCATCATGTTTACAGTGGAGGCAGGACCCCTCCTGCATGCATCATGTTTACAGTGGAGGCAGGACTCCTCCTGCATGCATCATGTTTACAGTGGAGGCAGGACTCCTCCTGCATGCATCATGTTTACAGTGGAGGCAGGACCCCTCCTGCATGCATCATGTTTACA
This sequence comes from Oncorhynchus gorbuscha, assembly GCF_021184085.1. Taxonomy (NCBI): domain Eukaryota; kingdom Metazoa; phylum Chordata; class Actinopteri; order Salmoniformes; family Salmonidae; genus Oncorhynchus; species Oncorhynchus gorbuscha. The sequence continues at coordinate 66,218 of NW_025746163.1, forward strand.
GTGTCCATGTATGTTAGTAGAAGAAGTTATAGTTCTGGGAGACCCTGCCTATATTACACACACACACACACACGCACGCACGCACGCACACACACACACACACACACGCACACGCACACGCACACGCACACGCACACGCAGACACGGACGGACGGACGGACGGACGGACGGACGGACGGACGGACGGACGGGACGGACGGACGGACGGACGGACGGACGGACGGACGGACGGACGGACGGACGGACGGACAGACAGACAGACAGACAGTTGGTTGCTAATATTTAGGCTTAATTTCTTTCTCCTTTTGTCTTTTTTCTCTTTCTCAGATGAATTTCTTTATCTTCATCCGGATTATAAAGATCCTGATGTCGAAGCTCAAGGCCCATCAGATGAGATACACAGATTACAAGTTCAGGTGGTTGAGGTCTTCAAATCCCTCCATCCCATCTTCCCTTCTAAAGTCATGTACCTGATATATTAACGGGTTACAGAGTTGTATGTCTATTGTGTGGTTGGTCTCTGTAACATTCTCCTTTTATGACCCCAACTTTTCCTCTCGCCCCTTCTGCCCTCCTTCTTTCAATTTGATAACTCTCTATCTCTCCCCCTCGCTTTTTCACCTTCTCCCTCTTCTCTCTCTCCCTCATACTCTCTCTCCCCTTCTCTCTCTCCCTCGTTCTTTCACCTTCTCTCCCTCATACTCTCTCCCCCCTTCTCTCTCTCCCTCGTTCTTTCACCTTCTCTCCCTCATACTCTCTCTCACCTTCTCTCTCTCTCTCTCTCTCTCTCTCCCTCTCTCAGGCTGGCTAAATCCACTCTGACCCTCATCCCTCTGCTGGGTATTCACGCCATCCTCTTCACCTTAGTCATCGATGAGTCCGTCCCCAAAGGTTCCAAGATGCGTCTCATCCGCCTCTTCTACGACCTCCTCTTCAACTCCTTCCAGGTCAGGAGATCAAACTTAAATCACTTCCTGTATAGGTATCATTGGATAAATACCATATGGCACCCTCTTCCCTATAGAGTGCACTATTTTTGGCCAGCTCCCACAGGGCATAACATTATTAGGACTGTAATGTGGTGGTATGTTGTGTCACCGTGGTGATAAGGTGTAATTCTGTCATAGAGGTGAAATAGGGTAGTAATAAGACTGTAATGTGGTGGTATGTTGTGTCACCAAGGTGATAAGGTGTAACTCTGTCATAAAGGTGAAATAGGGTAGTAATAGACTGCAATTTGAATATGAACATGTACATATGAATAGTGTGTAAATATTATTTTGTTGTCTCTTGGTGTCTTTCCTATATATATATATATATATATATATATATATATATATATATATATATATATATATATATATATATATATATATATAAACAAATAATATTTAATGTACCATCTTGTTCTTGTCTATTGGTGGTGTAAAGTACTAAAGTAAAAATATTTTAAAGTACTTTAAAGTACTAAGTCGTTTTTTTTCCGTACTTTTACTATTCATATTTTTGACAACTTTTACTTTTATTTCATACATTTCCGCTGGCCCCCAAATTTACAAAAGTAAATCAAATAAAAACAAGAAAATCATGTCATTTGGTTTGCTAAATATTAGGAATTTGAAATGATTTATACTTTTACTTTTGATACGTAAGTATAGTTTAGCAATTACATTTGCTTTTGATACTTAAGTGTATTTAAAACCAAATACTTTTTTATTTTTACTCAAGTAGGATTTTTACTTGAGTCACTTTTACTTGAGTCATTTTCTATTAAGTAATCTTTACTTTTACCCAAGTATGACAACTGGATACTTGTTCTCCCACTGCTTTTACTGTCATTTATTTAGACCCCAGGAAGAGTAGCTGAGACATGTGCAGTAGCTAAAGGGGAACCTAATAAACTAAACTAATGTGGTGTTATGGTGTGTTACCATGGTGATAAGGTGTTCTTAACCTCTCCCTCTCTACAGGGCCTACTGGTGGCCATCTTGTATTGTTTCGTCAACAAAGAGGTGAGTCTGAATGCCCTTTTCCCTCTCACTCCTCTCTCCCTCTCCCCCTCTTATAGAATCTTATCAGTATCTGTCTTCATCTGCTTCTCTCTCTCTCTCTCTCCCTCTCTCTCCCTCTCTCTCTCTCTCTCTCTCTCTCTCTCTCTCTCTCTCTCTCTCTCTCTCTCTCTCTCGCTCTCTCACTCTCTCTTTTTTCCTCCCTCCTCTCTCCTTCTCTCTCCCTCCATCTGTTTGTCTCTCTCCAGGTCCAGTCTGAGATGTTGAAAAAGTGGAAGAGGTGGAAGCTGGGTAAAGACATCGAGGAAGAGTACCGTCATACATACAGCCACGCGCCTCATGTCAAAAGCGGCAGCATCGTCACCGGCAACCTGGCCAGTGTCCAAGACAACAGCAGCGACCATAAAGACTCACAGTTGACCCCCAACCCCGACTACGACCCAGATCCTAACCCTGCCTCAACCTCCATCACCCCCAATGAGAGCAGTAGATTGGTGGGGTCCTGCCACCACAGGACGGATAAAACAAAGACTCAATCCTCCCTGCAGTGTCCCTCCACACCACATGGTGGCACTAACAATTGCAGCACTCTGATGGAGGACATTTGTCTGGAGGAGAGGGCTCAGAGTTATACATGCCCAGAGGAGGGTGCCGAAAGCAACTTCTGACCAACGGGGAAGACCATTTTATTTTATTTATTTTACCTTTATTTTACTAGGCAAGTCAGTTAAGAACAAATTCTTATTTTCAATGACGGCCTAGGAACAGTGGGTTAACTGCCTGTTCAGGGGCAGAACGACAGATTTGTACCTTGTCAGTTCGGGGGTTCGAACTTGCAACCTTTCGGTTACTAGTCCAACGCTCTAACCACTAGGCTACCCTGCCGCGCCATCCCTGGCCTATGGATAAATTGATTGGTTGATTGATAGATAGATTGATTGGTTGATTGATAGATTGATTGGTTGATTTATAGATTGCTAAAGTGTTCTGGTGTAGAAAGAGACAACACACCTACTGGAGGGGACCGATTGGTTGATTGCTTGATTGATTGATTGATTGATTGGTTGGTTGATTGATTGATTGGTTGATTACAGGTCCAGAAGACTTGATGGTCTGAAAATATGAAACATTTGACTGTTTATTTTTCTGTGACCATATTTTGACCCCACGGGATTGATCACATTCCCCACTGTGTTCAGGTTGACAAGGACTACTGCTAAGGGAAACTAGCAGGCCTGCTGTGTTCAGCTGTGTTCAGGTTGACAAGGACTACTGCTAAAGGGAAACTAGCAGGCCTGCTAGCTGTGTTCAGGTTGACAAGGACTACTGCTAAAGGGAAACTAGCAGGCCTGCTAGCTGCTGTGTTCAGGTTGACAAGGACTACTGCTAAAGGGAAACTAGCAGGCCTGCTAGCTGTGTTCAGGTTGACAAGGACTGCTGCTAAAGGGAAACTAGCAGACCTGCTAGCTGTGTTCAGGTTGAGTACTGCTAAAGGGAAACTAGCAGGCCTGCTAGCTGTGTTCAGGTTGACAAGGACTACTGCTAAAGGGAAACTAGCAGGCCTGCTAGCTGTGTTCAGGTTGACAAGGACTACTGCTAAAGGGAAACTAGCAGGCCTGCTAGCTGTGTTCAGGTTGACAAGGACTACTGCTAAAGGGAAACTAGCAGGCCTGCTAGCTGTGTTCAGGTTGACAAGGACTACTGCTAAAGGGAAACTCCCTATTGATAGCTAAAGGGAAACAGCAGGCCTGCTAGCTGTGTTCAGGTTGACAAGGACTACTGCTAAAGGGAAACTAGCAGGCCTGCTAGCTAGGTTGAGTACACTACTTTAGACCAGAACCAGGCCTATTGTATATAGTACACTACTTTTCAGACCAGAACCCCTATTGTATATAGTACTAGCAGGCCTACTTTAGACCAGAGCACTATTCCCTATATAGTGCAATATAGACCAGAGCACTATTCCCTATATACTACACTACTTTATACCAGAACCCAATTGTATATAGTACACTACTTTAGACCAGAGCCCTATTCCCTATATAGTGCACTACTTTAGACCAGAGCCCTATTCCCTATATAGTGCACTACATTAGACCAGAGCCCTATTCCTATATAGTGCACTACATTAGACCAGAGCCCTATTCCCTATATAGTGCACTACATTAGACCAGAGCCCTATTCCCTATATAGTGCACTACATTAGACCAGAGCCCTATTCCCTATATAGTGCACTACATTAGACCAGAGCCCTATTCCCTATATAGTGCACTACATTAGACCAGAGCCCTATTCCCTATATAGTACACTACATTAGACCAGAGCCCTATTCCCTATATAGTGCACTACATTAGACCAGAGCCCTATTCCCTATATAGTGCACTACATTAGACCAGAGCCCTATTCCCTATATAGTACACTACATTAGACCAGAGCCCTATTCCCTATATAGTGCACTACATTAGACCAGAGCCCTATTCCCTATATAGTGCACTACATTAGACCAGAGCTCTGTATAGTGCATAGGTTGCCATATGAAAGTTCAGCTGTGGTTCTGTATGACCCTCAGCAGCCACCGTACTTCACTGTTGCTTTTGGCTTGCACGGTTCAGTCTAGTTCAGCACGTTCCTACCAAAACAACCATGGACACGTCTTGTTGATAACATCATAACTAAACCTATTACATATTATAGATCTAATCCGTGGCAAAATAAGTCACATTTACAAAGATTTACACGCACACACAAAGAGACACACACACACACAGAGACACACACACACAGAGAGACACACACACACACAGAGAGACACACACACGCACACACAGAGAGACACACACAGAGAGACACACACACACAGAGAGACACACACACACAGAGAGACACACACACAGAGAGACACACACACGCACACACGCACACAAAGAGAGACACACACACACACAGAGAGACACACACACGCACACACGCACACACAGAGAGACACACACACACACACAGAGAGACACACACACACACAGAGAGACACACACACACAGAGACACACACACACACACACACACACAGAGAGACACACACACACAGAGACACACACACACACACACACAGAGAGACACACACACACGCACACACATGCACACACACACACACACACACACAGAGACACACACACACACACATGTTCCTGCCAGAGCGTTCTATCTCTGCCCTCTCAGGCCAGGACAGGACCAGATCAGAACACCCCAGGGAACAGACTCAGCTGTGGAACAACGGGACATTCCAGAATGTTGCCAGGTCTGTCTGGCATTCAGACAGACATTTCTGGAACCCCAGAGGATTATGGGACTGTGGAGGACTGGACCTCTCACTCTCTCTCTGAGAGGATTATGGGTAGTTTGTTTGGGTGCAATTTGTTTTGGAGTGAATATTGAGTTTCTCCATGAACTGTTGGCCCCATTTGAGTGGACAGACAGAGAAATGGACAGACTCACAGACAGAGAAACAGACAGACTCACAGACAGAGAAACATACAGACTCACAGACAGAGAAACAGCCAGACTCACAGACAGACTCACAGACAGACTCACAGACAGACTCACAGACAGAGAAACAGACAGACTCACAGACAGAGAAACAGACAGACTCACAGACAGACTCACAGACAGAGAAACAGACAGACTCACAGACAGACTCACAGACAGAGAAACAGACAGACTCACAGACAGAGAAACAGACAGACTCACAGACAGAGAAACAGACAGACTCACAGACAGAGAAACAGACAGACTCACAGACAGAGAAACAGACAGACTCACAGACAGACTGTATAAATGTAAGGTCCTATAAGGACAGCCAACCTACCGACCACCAATCAGACAAAAGGATGCATCATACCAGCTCTTACCTCCAGGGGGACTATAAGATATGGGGTACTCCCTTCCCCCATCCATGCACCCCTCCCCCTTTCCCCTCTTCTTCTTTTCGTTGACCCGACATATTCTGTCAGTATGTCTGTATGGTTGTGGACTAGTGGAGATATTACAATGTCTGTATGGTTGTGGACTAATGGAGATATTACAATGTCTGTATGGTTGTGGACTAATGGAGATATTACAATGTCTGTATGGTTGTGGACTAATGGAGATATTACAATGTCTGTATGGTTGTGGACAAGCGCTACGGACTAATGGAGATATTACAATGTCTGTATGGTTGTGGACAAGCGCTACGGACTAATGGAGATATTACAATGTCTGTATGGTTGTGGACAAGCGCTACGGACTAATGGAGATATTACAATGTCTGTATGGTTGTGGACAAGCGCTACGGACTAATGGAGATATTACAATGTCTGTATGGTTGTGGACTAATGGAGATATTACAATGTCTGTATGGTTGTGGACAAGCGCTACGGACTAATGGAGATATTACAATGTCTGTATGGTTGTGGACTAATGGAGATATTACAATGTCTGTATGGTTGTGGACTAATGGAGATATTACAATGTCTGTATGGTTGTGGACTAATGGAGATATTACAATGTCTGTATGGTTGTGGACAAGCGCTACGGACTAATGGAGATATTACAATGTCTGTATGGTTGTGGACTAATGGAGATATTACAATGTCTGTATGGTTGTGGACTAATGGAGATATTACAATGTCTGTACATGTAGATGGTGAAGATACAAGGCTTTCTATTTCTGTGGATGTTTCATTCTGTGACCTCACCGTGCAGGAAAACCTCTAGATCGTAGGTCCTGGAGAAACTCCTATGCTTGTGATCTACCCCAGTGTTTCTCAGACTAATCAGAGCTTGATGATGCGAAGGGCTAATACCCAATAGGCTGATCTGTCCTCACTGAACCCACGTACAGTGTGTGAGTTCAAGGGCGTCGTCATCATGAGAAGGGCCCAGAGGATTTCCTGACTACGTTAACTAACCAGGAACGACTCTGCAATCCCATTGTTCTTAACTAACACCAGCTAAAGGCCTGGGCCTGTATTCACAAAGTGTCTCCTGAGTGGCGCAGTGGTCTAAGTTACTGTAGCTACAGTGCCAGACACATCACTACAGACACCCTGGTTTGAATCCAGGTTCTATCACAACCGGCTGTGATTGGGAGTCCCACAGGGCGGTGCACAATTGGCTCAGCGTCGTCCGGGGCAGGCCGTCGTTGTAAATAAAAATATGTTCTTAACTGTCTTGCCTAGTTAAATAAAGGTTTAAGAGTATGAATGCTGATCTAGGATCAGGTCCTCCCTGTCCATGTAATCTTATTTGTTATGTTCTGAAAGGCAAACGTGATTCTAGATCAGCGCTCCTGCTCCTATTCTTAGACGTATTGAGAATACGGGCCCTGGGTAGGTCCCATGGGCAGGGTAAACTCCTGTCTCTAGCCTACTCATGACCTGATATCTCCATGATATGTAGAATGTACATACCAAGTTCTAAAACAGAAGAAGAGGAATGAAATATGTTATTCTGTGTTCCGTTAGAAGTCGACCTGATTCTAATAATTCTAATGATTAAAAGAGATGACCAACTGACCATCAAGACTGTTCTCTCTTCCTGCATCCTGAAGGTCACCTTATTCTCTATATAGTACACTACTTTTGACTAGAACCCTATTCCTTATTATAGTGCACTACTTTTGACACAGAGCCCTATTCCCTATATAGTGCACTACTTTTGCCACAGAACCCTATTCCTTATATAGTGCACTACTTTTGACACAGAGCCCTATTCCTTATATAGTGCACTACTTTTGACACAGAGCCCTATTCCCTATATAGTGCACTACTTTTGACTAGAACCATATTCCTTATATAGTGCACTACTTTTTGGCACAGAACCCTATTCCCTATATAGTGCACTACTTCTAACACAGAGCCCTATGCGCTACAGTGAAGAGGGTTCACTTTGGGACACACCCTCTGTCATCACGTGGTTTAAACAAAGGCTTGAATACCAATCAGTTGTTTACATGTACACTTACGTATCATTCTACACAATTGTTTCACCAACCATTCCCCATTGATTGATTGATTGTTTCCTCTGAGGTCCTCATTACAATGCTACTATAATGATCTCAATGTGGTGGAATGGAAACCTGCTTCATTCTTTCTGTGTGTCAGCGGTTGACTTCACCTGAAGAGGAAGACGAGCAGGACTTCATTACACACTGGCTGATTCAGCGTCGCTTCCGCGTCATTTCAACGACTTTGAGCCGACGTGGAATAGACGTGGAATAGACGTTGTATAGACGTTGAATAGACGTTGTATTGACACTGTGGGAACGTACAGAAGGTCCAAAGGAAATGTTCCTTCTGCTTTAACCCTCTGAACTTCTGCTCAGTTTATCACGTATTATCATCATTACCATGTTGTTCAGCAGTCTGTCCTGTCTAGCCGTTGGCAGCTAGCCGCCTCTATTACCACTGTACTGCCAAGGAGAAACCAAGAGACGAGGCAGACCAGGAATCCAATTTGTCAACGTCAATATTTTCCAGGAAAGAAGAAAGAAAGAAAATAACTTGGCATTTCCAAAGAGCACATTGTGACAATCTCACTGAGGACACCTTAGAGCACGTTGTGACAATCTCACTGGTGACACCTTAGAGCACATTGTGACAATCTCACTGAGGACACCTTAGAGCACGTTGTGACAATCTCACTGGTGACACCTTAGAGCACGTTGTGACAATCTCACTGAGGACACCTTAGAACACGTTGTGACAATCTCACTGAGGACACCTTAGAGCACATTGTGACAATCTCACTGAGGACACCTTAGAGCACGTTGTGACAATCTCACTGAGGACACCTTAGAACACGTTGTGACAATCTCACTGGTGACAATCTCACTGAGGACACCTTAGAACACGTTGTGACAATCTCACTGGTGACACCTTAGAACACGTTGTGACAATCTCACTGGTGACACCTTAGAGCACGTTGACAATCTCACTGGTGACACTTAGAACACGTTGTGACAATCTCACTGGTGACACCTTAGAGCACGTTGTGACAATCTCACTGAGGACACCTTAGACAACAATCTCACTGAGGACACCTTAGAGGACACCTTAGAGCACGTTGTGACAATCTCACTGAGGACACCTTAGAGCACGTTGTGACAATCTCACTGAGGACACCTTAGAGCACGTTGTGACAATCTCACTGAGGACACCTTAGAACACGGACACCTTAGAGCACGTTGTGACAATCTCACTGAGGACACCTTAGAACACGTTGTGACAATCTCACTGGTGACACCTTAGAACACGTTGTGACAATTTCACTGGTGACACCTTAGAGCACGTTGTGACAATCTCACTGGTGACACCTTAGAACACGTTGTGACAATCTCACTAATGACACCTTAGAGTACGTTGTGACAATCTCACTGAGGACACCTTAGAGCACGTTGTGACAATCTCACTGGTGACACTTAGAACACGTTGTGACAATCTCACTGGTGACACCTTAGAGCACGTTGTGACAATCTCACTGAGGACACCTTAGAGCACGTTGTGACAATCTCACTGAGGACACCTTAGAGCACGTTGTGACAATCTCACTGGTGACACTTAGAACACGTTGTGACAATCTCACTGGTGACACCTTAGAACACGTTGTGACAATCTCACTGAGAACACCTTAGAACACGTTGTGACAATCTCACTGAGGACACCTTAGAGCACGTTGTGACAATCTCACTGAGGACACCTTAGAGCACGTTGTGACAATCTCACTGAGGACACCTTAGAACACGTTGTGACAATCTCACTGAGGACACCTTAGAACACGTTGTGACAATCTCACTGAGGACACCTTAGAGCACGTTGTGACAGTCTCACTGGTGACACCTTAGAGCACGTTGTGACAATCTCACTGGTGACACCTTAGAACACGTTGTGACAATCTCACTGGTGACACCTTAGAACACATTGTGACAATCTCACTGGTGACACCTTAGAACACGTTGTGACAATCTCATTGGTGACACCTTAGAACACGTTGTGACAATCTCACTGGTGACACCTTAGAACACGTTGTGACAATCTCACTGGTGACACCTTAGAACACGTTGTGACATGGACTGAGTCACAAGCAGAAGGATCCAGTTGAAAACACAAGCAGCTCTTCTAAATGATGAAAGTAATCGATCAAAGAGTTACTGTGTAAACAAAGAACGTATTTTCTCAAATCATAAATGTCTGTCTGTCTGTCTGTCTGTCTGTCTGTCTGTCTGTCTGTCTGTCTGTCTGTCTGTCTGTCTGTCTGTCTGTCTGTCTGTCTGTCTGTCTGTCTGTCTGTCTGTCTGTCTGTACGTACGTACAGTGGGGTTGGAACATTGCAGGCCCATCAGACTCAGGAACAGAACAATTTTTTTTTGGTCAAAAGTTGCTAATATATGCAAATAAAAAATATTATTGAATAGAAAACACTCGAAAGCTTCTAAAACCGTTAAAATTATGTCTGTATGTAAAGCAGAACTCTCAGGGCAGTCATTCTCCCAAACTCTCTCTTGTCATCAGAAAAGTTGGCCCAACTTTGACGTCATCGCCCCCACCCTTCTCAAGCACTTACAGGTCTGGGAACAGTCTCTTTGTCTTCAGCGATGTCTGCTTTCAATGGGGCTTCTCATTGTGAGAATCGCGCGCTCACGAGAGTTTTGGCGGGCCGAAACCTTTCGGTCACGCGAAAACAGGTCACTCTCATGCACGCTCTGCTCCGGTCCTGTCTTTTTTCCAAGATCGATTATACAATGCATGCGTTTCTGTTCGTCCTCACGATTGCTGTACACCTTTATAACATATTAAATCTTGATTATGAACTTAGTTTGACAAGTTTAGTCTACATATAATATGTAAGTTCGACGTTTTGGTGCGCATCCACTTGACTTTTGGCTACATTTCAACCGAAATGTGTCGTGTTTGAGAACCGAAAGACACAGACTGCAAAACTAAACGCTGTTTTAGGTAAGTAAGTCTTCTGATGGAAGAACAGCAAAGGTAAGGGAATATTTATGTGGTAAATTTGGGTTTCTGTGGACTCCAAGATAGAGGAGCCATAATGCTACTTTTGAGCGCCGACTCATAGTATAGCCTAGTGAACGAAACCTGTAACGTTAAAAATAAATGTAACACAGCGATTGCATTCAGAAGAAGTGTATCTAACTATATATATGTAGAACATGCATATTTAGTCAAAGTTTATGATGTGTATTCCTTGTTAGCTGACGTTATCTGCCGGAGCTATCGTCATTTCTCAGGACATTTGAGTAGCATTTTTTGAACGATGCATCATTGTAAACAGAGATTTATGGATATATATAGCATATTATTGAAAAAACATAAATGCACTGTGTAACATGTTATATTACTGTCATCTGATGAAGATTTCAAAAGGTTAGTGCATTATTCTTCTTTTAATCCTGCGTTTGTTGATTGCATATTTTTTCAACTTGGCTATGCAAATTAGCTGTGTCTTCGGTGGTGGTTTGACATAAATATGTGCTATGTTTTCGCCGTAAAACATTTTAGAAATCTGACTTGCTGGGTAGATAAACAAGGTGTTTATCTTTCATTTGAGCCATTGGACTTGTTAATGTGTGGAGGTTAAATATTTTTAGGAATATTTTTGCGTTCCATGCGCCACCTTCCAGCTGAACGTGGGGAGGGGTGTTCCCAAATTGGAACCCTAGTCCCCTTCTGGTTAAAATCCAGGACCAGGTTCTATCACCACGGTAACACTGGTCACTCAGACCCTCCGCCCTTCCTCCTCTCCCTTCCCACCCATGTAGAATATAGATATTTTAGAATATAGATATTATAGGACATAGATATTGTAGAAAATAGATATGTAGTTATTGTAGAATATAGGTATTGTAGAATATAGATATTGTATAAAATAGATATTGTAGATATTGTAGGTATTGTAGATTATAGGTATTGTAGAATATAGATATTGTAGAATATAGATATTGTAGAATATAGGTTTTGTAGAATATAGGTTTTGTAGAATATAGATCAAATCAAATCAAATGTATTTATATAGCCCTTCGTACATCAGCTGATATCTCAAAGTGCTGTACAGAAACCCAGCCTAAAACCCCAAACAGCAAGCAATGCAGGTGTAGAAGCACGGTGGCTAGGAAAACTCCCTAGAAAGGCCAAAACCTAGGAAGAAACCTAGAGAGGAACCAGGCTATGTGGGGTGGCCAGTCCTCTTCTGGCTGTGCCGGGTGGAGATTATAACAGAACATGGCCAAGATGTTCAAATGTTCATAAATGACCAGCATGGTCGAATAATAATAAGGCCTAGGGCTCAGGTCCTAGATATTGTAGGTATTGTAGGTATTGTAGGTATTGTAGATTATAGGTTTTGTGGAATATAGATATTGTACATTTTGTAGAATATAGATATTGTAGTTATTGTAGAATATAGATATTGTGGATTATAGATATTGTAGGTATTGTAGAATATATATATTGTAGGTATTGTAGAATATAGATATTGTAGGTATTGTAGAATATAGATAATATAGGTATTGTAGGGTAGCGTCCTGAATGGCACCCTATTCCCTATATAGTGCACATATGAGGATCAGAGCCCAATGGTAGTGTAAGCAGTGCACTATGACGGTCAGAGCCCAATGGTTCCTGGTCTAAAGTAGTGCACTATTGAATAGGGTGCCATTTGGAATGCATCTAACTGTCTGTATATTGGTGATGGATGTTTCGTTAAGGCCTAATGAACAGTATGTGTAACATCCATTATATTGGACATAGATAGATGGTGGTGGGTGAAGGCGTTGTTTTGAAGGCTGAGGAGACTTAATGTAATGCTAATGAGTTTTACCCCTCTGTCCTCTCTTCTCAAAATGAGTTTAAATCCTCTGTCCTCTTCTCAAAATGAGTTTTAATCCTCTGTCCTCTCTTCTCAAAATGAGTTTTAATCCTCTGTCCTCTCTTCTCAAAATGAGTTTTAATCCTCTGTCCTCTCTTCTCAAAATGAGTTTTACCCCTCTGTCCTCTGCTTTCAAATTCTCTCGACCCAAATTTTCCTCTCTACCCAAATAAATGCACCTACATGACTTTCCCTCTACTTTCTATCCTCTCTTCTTAAATTAGTTTAAAACCCTCCATCTTCAAATAACTCTCTTTTTCAAAAATATTTTACACCCACAGTGACCTTCAGTTCTCTTGAGACAAGATGTTGTTCATTGTGACATCACCCCACCCTACTGTTCTCCTGTATTCCGAGCTGCAGTAGTTGCTATGTGTTCTGTCTGTGCATTATGACATCATGGCTGTGCGTTCTCCTGTATTCCGAGCTGCAGTAGTTGCTATGTGTTCTGTCTGTGCATTATGACATCATGGCTGTGTGTTCTCCTGTATTCCGAGCTGCAGTAGTTGCTATGTGTTCTGTCTGTGCATTATGACATCATGGCTGTGCGTTCTCCTGTATTCCGAGCTGCAGTAGTTGCTATGTGTTCTGTCTGTGCATTATGACATCATGGCTGTGTGTTCTCCTGTATTCCGAGCTGCAGTAGTTGCTATGTGTTCTGTCTGTGCATTATGACATCATGGCTGTGCGTTCTCCTGTATTCGGAGTGCAGTAGTTGCTATGTGTTCTGTCTGTGCATTATGACATCATGGCTGTGTGTTCTCCTGTATTCCGAGCTGCAGTAGTTGCTATGTGTTCTGTCTGGGCATTATGACATCATGGCTGTGCGTTCTCCTGTATTCCGAGCTGCAGTAGTTGCTATGTGTTCTGTCTGTGCATTATGACATCATGGCTGTGCGTTCTCCTGTATTCCGAGCTGCAGTAGTTGCTATGTGTTCTGTCTGTGCATTATGACATCATGGCTGTGCGTTCTCCTGTATTCTGAGCTGCAGTAGTTGCTATGTGTTCTGTCTGTGCATTATGACATCATGGCTGTGCGTTCTCCTGTATTCCGAGCTGCAGTAGCAGTAGTTGCTATGTGTTCTGTCTGTGCATTATGACATCATGGCCGTGTGTTCTGTTGTGAATCAGACAGTAGTTAATGAGCCCAGAGTGTTGTTGTTTGAGCCTTTAAGGCCTGATTAATCCACTGCTTCTTATCTGGGCTCTGCCACTCTGCTCTGTTTCAACATTGAAACAAGACCCCATTCATCTTAAACCACATGTATACCCTGTTCACAGACGCACACACACAAGCACACACACAAGCACACACACACACACACACACACACACACACACACACACACACACACACACACACACACACACACACACACACACACACACACACACACACACACACACACACACACACACACACACACACACACACACACACACACACACACACACACCCAGTCCATCCATCTGGAGCTGTCTGTGGTCAATGTTCACAGGGCTTCTTCAGTGTTTCGTCAGCAGTTCAACTGATGACCAAACCCTTAGATAACCCCACATTTCCAGGTCAGCTCCCTACTTCATCATTATGTGGTGGGTGTGTAAGTGTGTTTCTGTGTGTGTGTGTGTTTCATCTGTGTGTGTGTGTGTGTGTGTGTGTGAGTCTGTGTGTGTGTGTGTGTGTGTGTGTGTGTGTGTGTGTGTGTGTGTGTGTGTGTGTGTGTGTGTGTGTGTGTGTGTGTGTGTGTGTGTGTGTGTGTGTGTGAGTGAGTGAGTGAGTGAGTGAGTGAGTGAGTGAGTGGTGGTGAGTGAGTGAGTGAGTGAGTGAGTGAGAGTGAGTGAGTGAGTGAGTGAGTGAGTGAGTGTTTCTATGCAGTTTGCCGTCAATAATAATGAGTCGCCCATAAACTGAAAACATGGAATAAGGACAATTCCAGTATTACTTCAAGTGGAATGTATCACCACATATGGCATAGAACCTACATCCCCATTTAGAGGAGGAGAAGTGGTTAAGAACCACATGGGAACGTTCTCTGGTTGCCTAGCGCCAGCTGAGATCAAAGCTATAGTCCTGCTACCCATTGATACAGTAGCACTCTGACCCTCATATCGTACTGAGTCCCAAATGGCACTCTATTCCATACATAGTGCACTACTTTTGACCAGATGGGCCCTGTCCAAAAGTATTATATGGGGAATAGGTGTCAGTTGTGATGCAGCCTGTGTCTTTTCAGAAGGAGAGAGTAACATGAGAGTCTATGTGGGTTTCCTGTGTCTTTTCAGAAGGAGAGAGTAACATGAGAGTCTATGTGGGTTTCCTGTGTCTTTTCAGAAGGAGAGAGTAACATGAGAGTCTATGTGGGTTTACTGTGTCTTTTCAGAAGGAGAGAGTAACATGAGAGTCTATGTGGGTTTCCTGTGTCTTTTCAGAAGGAGAGAGTAACATGAGAGTCTATGTGGGTTTCCTGTGTCTTTTCAGAAGGAGAGAGTAACATGAGAGTCTATGTGGGTTTCCTGTGTCTTTTCAGAAGGAGAGAGTAACATGAGAGTCTATGTGGGTTACCTGTGTCTTTTCAGAAGGAGAGAGTAACATGAGAGTCTATGTGGGTTTCCTGTGTCTTTTCAGAAGGAGAGAGTAACATGAGAGTCTATGTGGGTTTCCTGTGTCTTTTCAGAAGGAGAGAGTAACATGAGAGTCTATGTGGGTTTCCTGTGTCTTTTCAGAAGGAGAGAGTAACATGAGAGTCTATGTGGGTTTCCTGTGTCTTTTCAGAAGGAGAGAGTAACATGAGAGTCTATGTGGGTTTCCTGTGTCTTTTCAAAAGGAGAGAGTAACATGAGAGTCTATGTGGGTTTCCTGTGTCTTTTCAGAAGGAGAGAGTAACATGAGAGTCTATGTGGGTTTACTGTGTCTTTTCAGAAGGAGAGAGTTACATGAGAGTCTATGTGGGTTTACTGTGTCTTTTCAGAAGGAGAGAGTAACATGAGAGTCTATGTGGGTTTACTGTGTCTTTTCAGAAGGAGAGAGTAACATGAGAGTCTATGTGGGTTTCCTGTGTCTTTTCAGAAGGAGAGAGTAACATGAGAGTCTATGTGGGTTTCCTGTGTCTTTTCAGAAGGAGAGAGTAACATGAGAGTCTATGTGGGTTTCCTGTGTCTTTTCAGAAGGAGAGAGTAACATGAGAGTCTTTGTGGGTTTCCTGTGTCTTTTCAGAAGGAGAGAGTAACATGAGAGTCTATGTGGGTTTCCTGTGTCTTTTCAGAAGGAGAGAGTAACATGAGAGTCTATGTGGGTTTCCTGTGTCTTTTCAGAAGGAGAGAGTAACATGAGAGTCTATGTGGGTTTCCTGTGTCTTTTCAGAAGGAGAGAGTAACATGAGAGTCTATGTGGGTTTCCTGTGGCAGTCTGAACAGTGATAGACATCCTTGACTTAGCAGTGAGAGTGTGTTCAACTGTCCTCCTCTTCACTTAATCCTGACTGACTAGTACATGTACATGAAAACTATAATGTGGCGAGGGAGGGAGGGAGGGAGGGAGGGAGAGGGAGGGAGAGAAGGGGTTGAAGGGAGGTGAGAGAGAGGGGGAAGAGGTAGAGAAATAGGGAAAGGGGAAAGGGGGAGAGAGAGAGGTGAAAAGAAACAGATAGAGAGAAAGGAGAGAGAGAGAGAGAGAGAGAGAGAGGGAGGGAGAGAGAGAGAGAGAGAAGGGGGTTGAAGGGAGGTGAGAGAGAGGGGGAAGAGGTAGAGAAATAGGGAAAGGGGAGAGAGAGAGGTGAAAAGAAACAGATAGAGAGAAAGGAGAGAGAGAGAGAGAGAGAGAGAGAGAGAGAGAGAGAGAGGGAGAGAGAGAGAGAGAGAACAAAGGGTGGTGAGAGAGAGTTGAAAAGAGAGATAAAAGGATAGAGGGAAGAGGGAGAGAAAGAGAGAGAGGAGGGTGGGTAAAGAGGGAGAGAAAGAGAGAGAGGAGGGTGGGTAAAGAGGGAGAGAAAGAGAGAGAGGAGGGTGGGTAAAGAGGGAATGGTTCTTAATTAAAGGAGTCATATGCTGCCATCGTCTCAACAATATGGATTCACTGATGACTGATGGAATGATAAAATAGATTAAAAAGTGGAATCAATCATTCACAGTGTGTGTGTGTGTGTGTGTGTGTGTGTGTGTGTGTGTGTGTGTGTGTGTGTGTGTGTGTGTGTGTGTGTGTGTGTGTGTGTGTGTGTGTGTGTGTGTGTGTGTGTGTGTGTGTGTGTGTGTGTGTGTGTGTGTGTGTGTGTGTGTGTCCGTCCATCACTTGAATTACATTTAATTAAATATTGATAGTTGCATTAAATGGGCTCAATTGGAATGTCTTCTTATTCTGAATGAACATGAACGTCATACTGTATTGTTGTCACAATACCAGAATTTTGGCTTCAATACCGATATCATTGTGATACTCGATACCAAAATGATACCAAATCTATGCTACATATTAGCCAATTAATGAAGTGAATTAATACAGTTTTGGGTGAAAATCAGCTTTGAAATCAGCATATTTTGTGCTATGGTTAGCAAATGATCACAAACAAAGTATTGAATCAAATCAAATCGAATGTTATTTGTCACATGCGCCGAATACAACAGGTGTAGTAGAGCTTACAGTGAAATGCTGACTGACAAGCCCTTAACCAACGCTGCAGTTTTAAGACAATACCTAAATTTCCCTGCAATAAAGTCACCGGCCACTAGGAGCGCTACCTCTGGATTAGCATTTCCTCTTTGCTTATGGCGGAATACAGCTCATTTAGTGCAGTTTTAGATCCTCGCTCTGTGATGGTATGTAGACAGCTACGAAAAATACAGATGAAAACTCTCTGGGTAATTGTGTGGTCTACAGCTTATCATGAGATACTCTACCTCAGGCGAGCAAAACCTTGAGACTTCCTTAAATTTCGTGCACCAGCTCTTTGTTTACATAAATGCATAGGCCCCCGCCCGTGTCTTACCAGAGGCTGCTGTTTTGTCTTGCCGATGGAGTGTATAACCCTCCAGCTGTATGTTATTAATGTCGTCGTTCACCAACGACTCGGCGAAGCATAAACTATTACATTTTTTAATGTCCCGTTTGGTAGGATATACGTGCGTTCAGTTTGTCCCATTTATTTTCCAGCGATTGAACGTTAGCTAACAGGGCAGAAGGGCAGATTAGCCCCTTGTCGCCGGGTCCTCATCCTGATCTTTTGCTCGAAATCTCAGTTTCCTTCACCAGCGAATTACAGGGATCAGGGCCTGGTCGGGTGTCAACAGTATATCCCTCGCCTCCAGGGATCAGGGCCTGGTCGGGTGTCAACAGGATATCCCTCACGTCCAGGGATCAGGGCCTGGTCGGGTGTCAACAGGATATCCCTCGCGTCCAGGGATCAGGGACTGGTCGGGTGTCAACAGTATATCCCTCACGTCTAGGGATCAGGGCCTGGTCGGGTGTCAACAGTATATCCCTCACGTCCAGGGATCAGGGCCTGGTCGGGTGTCAACAGGATATCCCTCGCGTCCAGGGATCAGGGCCTGGTCTGGTGTCAACAGCATATCCCTCGCCTCCGACTCATTGAAGAAAAACACTTCGTGCAGTTTGAGGTGAGCAATCCCAGTTCTGATGTTTAGGAGCTCTTTTCGGTCATTGGAGACGGTAACAGCTACATTATTTACAAAACAAGTTACGAACAACGCAAAAATACAAACAAAATGGCATTATTGGTTGTGGGCCGATTATGGGTAATGAATTGATGCTAGCTTGCGCTGTAAGCTAGCAAAGGAAATTAGCCTACAAAGCTGGGAGATACCGGTTTATCTTCTAGCATTGTAAAGTGTTTCAAACCTGTATGGACATTGTTTTGTGAACAGTAATGAACAATTTCAATATTTCTACATGCCTTGTATTATTCAAGTGTGTTAAGTCCTGTGTAGCATGGGGAGCTAACACGACGCAGGCCAGACTCCCAGTGAGTTCAGCGGTTCCTCGGGACAGACAAGAGTCAGTACGAGAGGGGAGCTAACACGATGCAGGCCAGACTCCCAGTGAGTTCAGCGGTTCCTCGGGACAGACAAGAGTCAGTACTAGAGGGGAGCTAACACGATGCAGGCCAGACTCCCAGTGAGTTCAGCGGTTCCTCGGGACAGACAAGAGTCAGTACTAGAGGGGAGCTAACACGATGCAGGCCAGACTCCCAGTGAGAGCAGTTGTTCCTCAGGACAGACTAGAGTCAGTACTAGAGGGGAGCTAACACGACGCAGGCCAGACTCCCAGTGAGTTCAGCGGTTCCTCGGGACAGACAAGAGTCAGTACTAGAGGGGAGCTAACACGACGCAGGCCAGACTCCCAGTGAGTTCAGCGGTTCCTCGGGACAGACAGAGTCAGTACTAGAGGGGAGCTAACCCAGTGCAGGCCAGACTCCCAGTGAGTTCAGCGGTTCCTCGGGACAGACAAGAGTCAGTACTAGAGGGGAGCTAACACGATGCAGGCCAGACTCCCAGTGAGAGCAGTTGTTCCTCAGGACAGACTAGAGTCAGTACTAGAGGGGAGCTAACACGACGCAGGCCAGACTCCCAGTGAGTTCAGCGGTTCCTCGGGACAGACAAGAGTCAGTACTAGAGGGGAGCTTCAGGCCAGACTCCCAGTGAGAGCAGTTGTTCCTCAGGACAGACTAGAGTCAGTACTAGAGGGGAGCTAACACGACGCAGGCCAGACTCCCAGTGAGAGCAGTTGTTCCTCAGGACAGACTAGAGTCAGTACTAGAGGGGAGCTAACACGACACAGGCCAGACTCCCAGTGAGAGCAGTTGTTCCTCAGGACAGACTAGAGTCAGTACTAGAGGGGAGCTAACACGACGCAGGCCAGACTCCCAGTGAGAGCAGTTGTTCCTCAGGACAGACTAGAGTCAGTACTAGAGGGGAGCTAACACGACGAGGCCAGACTCCCAGTGAGAGCAGTTGTTCCTCAGGACAGACTAGAGTCAGTACTAGAGGGGAGCTAACACGACGCAGGCCAGACTCCCAGTGAGTTCAGCGGTTCCTCGGGACAGACTAGAGTCAGTACTAGAGGGGAGCTAACACGACGCAGGCCAGACTCCCAGTGAGAGCAGTTGTTCCTCAGGACAGACTAGAGTCAGTACTAGAGGGGAGCTAACACGACGCAGGCCAGACTCCCAGTGAGAGCAGTTGTTCCTCAGGACAGACAAGAGTCAGTACTAGAGGGGAGCTAACACGACGCAGGCCAGACTCCCAGTGAGAGCAGTTGTTCCTCAGGACAGACTAGAGTCAGTACTAGAGGGGAGCTAACACGACGCAGGCCAGACTCCCAGTGAGAGCAGTTGTTCCTCAGGACAGACTAGAGTCAGTACTAGAGGGGAGCTAACACGACGCAGGCCAGACTCCCAGTGAGAGCAGTTGTTCCTCAGGACAGACAAGAGTCAGTACTAGAGGGAGCTAACACGACGCAGGCCAGACTCCCAGTGAGAGCAGTTGTTCCTCAGGACAGACAAGAGTCAGTACTAGAGGGGAGCTAACACGACGCAGGCCAGACTCCCAGTGAGAGCAGTTGTTCCTCAGGACAGACAAGAGTCAGTACTAGAGGGAGCTAACACGACGCAGGCCAGACTCCCAGTGAGAGCAGTTGTTCCTCAGGACAGACAAGAGTCAGTACTAGAGGGGAGCTAACACGACGCAGGCCAGACTCCCAGTGAGAGCAGTTGTTCCTCAGGACAGACTAGAGTCAGTACTAGAGGGGAGCTAACACGACGCAGGCCAGACTCCCAGTGAGAGCAGTTGTTCCTCAGGACAGACAAGAGTCAGTACTAGAGGGGAGCTAACACGACGCAGGCCAGACTCCCAGTGAGAGCAGTTGTTCCTCAGGACAGACTAGAGTCAGTACTAGAGGGGAGCTAACACGACACAGGCCAGACTCCCAGTGAGAGCAGTTGTTCCTCAGGACAGACTAGAGTCAGTACTAGAGGGGAGCTAACACGATGCAGGCCAGACTCCCAGTGAGAGCAGTTGTTCCTCAGGACAGACTAGAGTCAGTACTAGAGGGGAGCTAACACGACACAGGCCAGACTCCCAGTGAGAGCAGTTGTTCCTCAGGACAGACTAGAGTCAGTACTAGAGGGGAGCTAACACGACGCAGGCCAGACTCCCAGTGAGAGCAGTTGTTCCTCAGGACAGACTAGAGTCAGTACTAGAGGGGAGCTAACACGACGCAGGCCAGACTCCCAGTGAGAGCAGTTGTTCCTCAGGACAGACTAGAGTCAGTACTAGAGGGGAGCTAACACGACGCAGGCCAGACTCCCAGTGAGAGCAGTTGTTCCTCAGGACAGACTAGAGTCAGTACTAGAGGGGAGCTAACACGACGCAGGCCAGACTCCCAGTGAGAGCAGAGGTTCTTCCCTCTCATTCCCTTCTCTCTTTCTTCCCTCATTTCCTCTTCTCTCTTTCTTCCCTCTCATTCCCTCTTCTCCCTTTCTTCCCTCATTTCCTCTTCTCTCTTTCTTCCCTCTCATTCCCTCTTCTCCCTTTCTTCCCTCATTTCCTCTTCTCCCTTTCTTCCCTCTCATTTCCTCTTCTCTCTTTCTTCCCTCTCAATTCCTCTTCTCTCTTTCTTTCCCTTTCTCCCTCTTTCTCGCTCTCCCTCTTTCTTTCTCCCTCTCCCTCTTTCTCTCTCCCTCTCTCTTTCTTTCTCTCTCCCTCTCCCTCTTTCTCTCTCACTCTCTCTTTCTCTCTCCCTCTCTCTTTCTCTCTCTCTCCCTCTTTCTCTCTCTCCCTCTTTCTCTTCTCCTTCTTTTCCCCCTCTTTGGTCCTCTGTAGCTCAGATGGTAGAGCAAGGCTCTCGCAATGCTATTATACTGTTCTTCTCTCCATCTCTCCATATCATCTCTCTATTTCCTCTCTCTTCCACTACATCACTCTTTTATTCCCTCACTCTTTCTCTCTCCCCCTCTCGCTCTGTTTTCCTCTCGCCGACTGTTTCCCTCTCTCCCTCTGTCTCTCTGTGACTCTCTCTCTCTCCCTCTCCCTCTCCATCTTCTTCTCTCTCTGTCCAATAGAGTGATAACAACTCAACACTTTGGAATGTTCGTTGACAGAAGGGTCCAAGCATCTGTCGGCTGCATCATTCTCAAAGGGAGTCTGAGGGTTGCTGGTTTTTCTTAGTAGAGACAGTAGAATACAATCAATATTTTATTGTCCATTGGTTACAACAGAAATACGCAATTCCTTTCACAACACTGTCAGATACACACACACGCATACACACGCTGAGAGGCACAGGGTCAGCCCCAGAGCAGCAGCCCTTAATGTGGCTGAGAGTGTATTTGGTTGGAGACTGACTGAGTGTGTAGTCAAAGGAAGATAGAAATTGTCAAGTAGAGAGAGAGAGTGAGAGAGAAAGGGAAAGAGAGAGAGAAAGATAGAAAGCGAGGGAGAAAGAGATACAGAATGGAAGAGAGAGAGAGAGAGAGAGAGAGAGAGAGAGAGAGAGAGAGAGAGAGAGAGAGAGAGAGAGAGAGAGAGAGAGAGAGAGAGAGAGAGAGAGAGAGAGAGAGAGAGAGAGAGAGAGAGAGAGAGACCCAAAAAGGCCTGTGGTGTCGATGGTATCCTTAATGAAATGATCAAATATACAGACAACAAATTCCAATTGGCTATACTAAAACTCTTTAACATCATCCTTAGCTCTGGCATCTTCCCCAATATTTGGAATCAAGGACTGATCACCCCAATCCACAAAAGTGGAGACAAATTTGACCCCAATAACTACCGTGGAATATGCGTCAACAGTAACCTTGGGGAAATCCTCTGCATTATCATTAACAGCAGACTCGTACATTTCCTCAATGAAAACAATGTACTGAGCAAATGTCAAATCGCCTTTTACCAAATTACCGTACAACAGACCATGTATTCACCCTGCACACCCTAATTGACAATCAAACAAACCAAAACAAAGGCAAAGTCTTCTCATACTTTGTTGATTTCAAAAAAGCCTTCGACTCAATTTGGCATGAGGGTCTTCTATACAAACTGATGGAAAGTGGTGTTGGGGGTAAAACATACGACATTATAAAATCCATGTACACAAACAACAAGTGTGCGGTTAAAATTGGCAAAAAACACACACATTTCTTCCCAAAGGGCCGTGGGGTGAGACAGGGTTGCTGCTTAAGCCCCACCCTCTTCAACATATATATCAACAAATTGGCGCGGGCACTAGAACAGTCTGCAGCACCCGGCCTCATCCTACTAGAATCCAAAGTCAAATGTCTGCTGTTTGCTGATGATCTGGTGCTTCTGTCACCAACCAAGGAGGGCCTACAGCAGCACCTAGATCTGCACAGATTCTGTCAGACCTGGGCCCTGACAGTAAATTACAGTAAGACCAAAATAATGGTGTTCCAAAAAAGGTCCAGTCACCAGGACCACAAATACAAATTCCATCTAGACACTGTTGCCCGAGAGCACACAAAAACATTAGCGCTACAAAAACATTAACATTAGCGCCACAGGTAACTTCCACAAAGCTGTGAAAAAAAGCTGTGAACGATCTGAGAGAGGGCATTCTATGTCATCAAAAGGAACATAATTTCAACATACCAATTAGGATCTGGCTAAAAATAATTGAATCAGTCATAGAGCCCATTGCCCTTTACGGCTGTGAGATCTGGGGTCGGCTCACCAATCAAGACAAAATTGAGACTCTGCATGCAGAATTCTGAAAACATATCCTCTGTGTACAACATAGAACACCAAATAATACATGCAGAGCAGAATTAGGCCGATACCCACTAATTATCAAAATCCAGAAAAGAGACGTTAAATTCTACAACCACCTAAAAGGAAGCTATTCCCAAACCTTCCATAACAAAGCCATCACCTACAGAGAGATGAACCTGGAGAAGAGTCCCCTAAGCAAGCTGGTCCTGGGGCTCTGTTCACAAACACAAACACACCCCACAGAGCCCCAGGACAACAGCACAATTAGACCCAACCAAATCATGAGAAAACAAAAAGATAATTACTTGACACATTGGACAGAATTAACAAAAAAACAGAGCAAACTAGAATGCTATTTGGCCCTAAAAAGAGAGTACACAGTGGCAGAATACCTGACCAATGTGACTGACCCAAACTTAAGGGAAGCTTTGACTATGTACAGACTCAGTGAGCATAGCCTTGCTATTGAGAAAGGCCGCCGTAGGCAGATATGGCTCTCAAGAGAAGACAGGCTATGTGCTCACTGCCCACAAAATGAGGTGGAAACTGAGCTGCACTTCCTATCCTCCTGTCAAATGTATGACCATATTAGAGATACATATTTCCCTCAGATTACACAGATACACAAAGAATTCGAAAACAAATCAATTTTTGATAAACTCCCATATCTACTGGGTGAAATTCCACATATATATAATATGACATTTGTAATGTCTTGATTGTTTTGAAACTTCTGTATGTGTAATGTTTACTGTTAATTTATATTGTTTATTTCACTTTTGTACATTATCTACCTCACTTGCTTTGGCAATGTTAACACATGTTTCCCATGACAATAAAGCCCCTTGAATTGAATTGAGAGGGAGAACGAGCGAGAGAAAAACAGTAAGAGTAGACTACATAATTACAGAGAGAAAAGTTATGGCCTGAAGTGTAACATTACAGAAGTGTATCTCTGAGTGGTTTTACCGTAGAGAACTGCTGAGGAGCAGGAATCAGTCAAGCAGAACAACAGCTCCCACAGGGAAGACAGAGGGGCGTGTTTCAATGGGTTGGGAGTTTTAGAAGGACACGGTAGAGCAGGTACATTTCCCACAGGAATATTTACAACATGATGGTAGAGTCATTTGTCCTCTACAGAGATATGTTAGTGAGGAGTCATTTGTCCTCTACAGAGATATGTTAGAAGGATACATTTGTCCTCTACAGAGATATGTTAGTGAGGAGTCATTTGTCCTCTACAGAGATATGTTAGTGAGGAGTCATTTGTCCTCTACAGAGATATGTTAGAAGGATACATTTGTCCTCTACAGAGATATGTTAGTGAGGAGTCATTTGTCCTCTACAGAGATATGTTAGAAGGATACATTTGTCCTCTACAGAGATATGTTAGAAGGAGCCATTTTTCCTCTACAGAGATATGTTAGTAAGGATCCATTTGTCCTCTACAGAGATATGTTAGAAGGAGCCATTTGTCCTCTACAGAGATAGTGTACCTTTATCATCCTCTTCAGCCTTCTGAATCTCTTCTCCATCTCCCATGTCTCTTTTTATATATTTGTTTGTTCTGCATGTCTCTCTCTCTCTCTCTCTCTCTCTCTCTCTCTCTCTCTCTCTCTCTCTCTCTCTCTCTGTCTCTCTTTCTTCTCCCTCTCTTCTCTCTCTCTCTCTGTCTCTCTCTCTCTCTCTCTCTTCTCCCTCTCTCTCTCTCTCTCTCAATTCAATTCAATTCAAGGGCTTTATTGGCATGGGAAACATGTGTTAACATTGCCAAAGCAAGTGAGGTAGACAACATACAAAGTGAATATATAAAGTGAAAAACAAAAACTCTCTCTCTCACTGTCTTCTCCCTCTCTCTCTCACTGTCTTCTCCCTCTCTCTCTCACTGTCTTCTCCCTCTCACTGTATTGTCTGTCTGTCTGTCTGTCTGTCTGTCTGTCTGTCTGTCTGTCTGTCTGTCTGTCTGTCTGTCTGTCTGTCTGTCTGTCTGTCTGTCTGTCTGTCTGTCTGTCTGTCTGTCTGTCTGTCTGTCTGTCTGTCTGTCTGTCTGTCTGTCTGTCTGTCTGTCTGTCTGTCTGTCTGTCTGTCTGTCTGTCTGTCTGTCTGTCTGTCTCTCTCTCTCTCTCTCTCTCTCTCTCTCTCTCTCAGTTCAATTCAATTCAAGGGCTTTATTGGCATGGGAAACATGTGTTAACATTGCCAAAGCAAGTGAGGTAGACAACATACAAAGTGAATATATAAAGTGAAAACCAAAAACTCTCTCTCTCACTGTCTTCTCCCTCTCTCTCTCACTGTCTTCTCCCTCTCTCTCTCACTGTCTTCTCCCTCTCACTGTATTGTCTGTCTGTCTGTCTGTCTGTCTGTCTGTCTGTCTGTCTGTCTGTCTGTCTGTCTGTCTGTCTGTCTGTCTGTCTGTCTGTCTGTCTGTCTGTCTGTCTGTCTGTCTGTCTGTCTGTCTGTCTGTCTGTCTGTCTGTCTGTCTGTCTGTCTGTCTGTCTGTCTGTCTGTCTGTCTGTCTGTCTGTCTGTCTGTCTGTCTGTCTGTCTGTCTGTCTGTCTGTCTGTCTGTCTGTCTGTCTGTCTGTCTGTCTGTCTCTGTCTGTCTGTCTGTCTGTCTGTCTGTCTGTCTGTCTGTCTGTCTGTCTGTCTGTCTGTCTGTCTCTCTCTCTCTCTCTCTCTCTCTCTCTCTCTCTCTCTCTCAGTTCAATTCAATTCAAGGGCTTTATTGGCATGGGAAACATGTG
Source organism: Oncorhynchus gorbuscha (assembly GCF_021184085.1). Lineage (NCBI taxonomy): Eukaryota > Metazoa > Chordata > Actinopteri > Salmoniformes > Salmonidae > Oncorhynchus > Oncorhynchus gorbuscha. The sequence continues at coordinate 92,620 of NW_025746163.1, forward strand.
TTAACATTGCCAAAGCAAGTGAGGTAGATAATGTATAAAGTGAAATAAACAATCAGAATGAACAGTAAACATTACACATACAGAAGTTTCAAAACAATAAAGACATTACAAATGTCATATTATATATATACAGTGTTTTAACAATGTACAAATGGTTAAAGGACACAAGATAAAATAAATAAGCATAAATGTATTACAATGGTGTGTGTTCTTCACTGGTTGCCCTTTTCTCGCGGCAACAGGTCATTAATATTGCTGCTGTGATGTCACACTGTGGAATTTCACCCAGTAGATATGGGAGTTTATCAAAAATTGGATTTGTTTTCGAATTCTTTGTGGATCTGTGTAATCTGAGGGAAATATGTCTCTCTGTCTCTGTGATTTGTGTAGTGCTGAGTGAGGAATGTTTATGTTCTTGGCATTTAGATCCTTCAGGGATCAGCAGGGTGTCGCTTCTGTGTGTGTGTGTGTGTGTGTGTGTGTGTGTGTGTGTGTGTGTGTGTGTGTGTGTGTGTGTGTGTGTGTGTGTGTGTGTGTGTGTGTGTGTGTGTGTGTGTGTGTGTGTGTGTGTGTGTGTGTGTGTGTGTGTGTGTGTGTGTGTGTGTGTGTGTGTGTGTGTGTGTGTGTGTGTGTGGTGAGCTCCATGTCTGGAGGAGTGATCAGGAGGAGCCGAGGGACACCGAGGCCCAGAGAGGGCTATCAGAGTCCAGGTTAAAGACCAGGGGAGGGACGGGGGTCAGAACCAGAAGCCAACAACAACAACCAGTAACATCCTGTTTGATATGGGAGGGAGAGATGGAGAGATGGAGAGAGAGAAATAGAAAAGGGAGAGATAGAGGGTGGGAGGGAGAGAGGGAGAGAGAGAAATAGACAGAAAGGGGAGAGATAGAGGGTGGGAGGAGAGAGGGAGAGAGGGAGAGATGGAGAGAGAAATAAACAGAAAAGGGAGAGAGAGGGTGGGAGGAGAGAGGGAGAGATGGAGAGAGAAATAAACAGAAAAGGGAGAGAGAGGGTGGGAGGAGAGAGGGAGAGAGAGATAAGAGGGGGAGAGAAGGTGGCTTTGTGTTTAAAAGTACTGGGTCAATAAACGAAAGGTTGCTGGTTTGAATCCCTGAGCCGAACAGGTGAAACATCTTGCTGTGTTCTAGTGTACTACAAACATAGATGGCTCTCCTATTCTGACCACTTTGCCCAGTCATATTCAAGGTTGGAACTACCTTTCTAAGGGTTCTGATGCTTCTAGCCTTGATTTGCATTTTGGATAACATAACAACAGAATGTAATATTCATATTGCTTACTAGGTGTTATCTAATGAATTGTGTATCCATCCCTCTTCAACCCAGGGTTGATTCCAATGAATTGTGTATCCATCCCTCTTCAACCCAGGGTTGATTCCAATGAATTGTGTATCCATCCCTCTTCAACCCAGGGTTGATTCCAATGAATTGTGTATCCATCCCTCTTCAACCCAGGGTTGATTCCAATGATTGAATTGTGTTTCCATCCCTCTTCAACCCAGGGTTGATTCCCTCTTCAATGAATTGTGTATCCATCCCTCTTCAACCCAGGGTTGATTCCAATGAATTGTGTATCCATCCCTCTTCAACCCAGGGTTGATTCCAATGAATTGTGTTTCCATCCCTCTTCAACCCAGGGTTGATTCCAATTGATTCCAATGAATTGTGTATCCATCCTTCTTCAACCATCCCTCTTCAACCCAGGTTGATTCCAATGAATTGTGTATCCATCCCTCTTCAACCCAGGGTTGATTCCAATGAATTGTGTATCCATCCCTCTTCAACCCAGGGTTGATTCCAATGAATTGTGTATCCATCCCTCTTCAACCCAGGGTTGATTCCAATGAATTGTGTATCCATCCCTCTTCAACCCAGGGTTGATTCCAATGAATTGTGTATCCATCCCTCTCAACCCAGGGTTGATTCCAATGAATCCCTCTTCAACCCAGGGTATCCATCCCTCTTCAACCCAGGGTTGATTCCAATGAATTGTGTTTCCATCCCTCTTCAACCCAGGGTTGATTCCAATAAATTCTGTATCCATCCCTCTTCAACCCAGGGTTGATTTTAAAAAGCTGTTCAAAAGAGGACATTGTATTATCATGTATTTGTCCTCCCTGACGAAGGCCAAGCAGCCGAAACGCGTCAAGAGTTGTTATTCTTTGTTTCCATTGATCATTTCATACATATAAAGGCATTTTAATTCATCATATGACGAGTGCATTGGTCCTTTCTTTTTGAGGGGATGAATCTGCCAATGTGCCCTTGAGCAAGGCACTTAATCCTAGTAGCTTCTGTAAGTCCCTCTGGATAACAGCATCTGATAAATGACTAAAATTTAAATGTAGAAAGAGAAAGACAATGGAGAGATAGAGAGTGGAGGAGGAGGAGGAGGAGGGACAGACACAGAGACAGACAATGGAGAGATAGAGAGTGGAGGAGGAGGAGGAGGAGGAGGAGGAGGAGGAGGAGGAGAGACAGACAATGGAGAGATAGAGAGCGGGGGAGGAGGAGGAGAGACAGACAATGGAGAGATAAAGAGCAGGCGAGGAGGAGGAGAGACAGACAATGGAGAGATAGAGAGTGTGCGAGGAGGAGGAGAGACAGACAATGGAGAGATAAAGAGCAGGCGAGGAGGAGGAGAGACAGACAATGGAGAGATAGAGAGTGGGGGAGGAGGAGGAGAGACAGACAATGGAGAGACAGAGAGTGGGGGAGGAGGAGGAGAAGGAGAAGAGACAGACAATGGAGAGATAGAGAGTGTGCGAGGAGGAGGAGAGACAGACAATGGAGAGATAGAGAGTGGGCGAGGAGGAGGAGAGACAGACAATGGAGAGATAGAGAGTGGGGGAGGAAGAGGAGAGACAGACAATGGAGAGACAGAGAGTGGGGAGGAGGAGGAGAAGGAGAAGAGACAGACAATGGAGAGATAGAGAGTGGGGGGAGGAGGAGGAGGAGGAGGAGGAGGAGGAGGAGGAGGAGGGAGGAGGGAGGAGGAGGAGGAGGAGGAGGAGGAGGAGGAGGAGGAGGAGGAGGAGGAGGAGGAGGAGGAGAGACAGACAATGGAGAGATAGAGAGTGGGGGAGGAGGAGGAGAGACAGACAGACAATGGAGAGATAGAGAGTGGGGGAGGAGGAGGAGAGACAGACAATGGAGAGATAGAGAGTGGGGGAGGAGGAGGAGAAGGAGAAGAGACAGACAATGGAGAGATAGAGAGCGGGCGAGGAGGAGGAGAGACAGACAATGGAGAGATAGAGAGTGTGCGAGGAGGAGGAGAGACAGACAATGGAGAGATAGAGAGTGGGGAGGAGGAGGAGGAGGGAGGAGGAGGGGGGAGGAGGAGGAGGAGGAGGAGGAGGAGGAGGAGGAGGAGGAGGAGGAGGAGGAGGAGGAGAGACAGACAATGGAGAGATAGAGAGTGGGCGAGGAGGAGGAGAGACAGACAATGGAGAGATAGAGAGTGGTGGAGGAGGAGGAGGAGAGACAGACAATAGAGAGATAGAGAGCGGGGGAGGAAGAGGAGAGACAGACAATGGAGAGATAGAGAGTGGGGGAGGAGGAGGAGGAGGAGGAGGAGGAGGAGGAGGAGGAGGAGGAGGAGGAGGAGGAGGAGGAGGAGGAGGAGGAGGAGGAGACAGACAATAGAGAGATAGAGAGTGGGGAGGAGGAGGAGAGACAGACAATGGAGAGATAGAGAGCGGGGGAGGAGGAGGAGGAGGAGGAGGAGGAGGAGGAGGAGGAGGAGGAGGAGGAGGAGGAGGAGGGAGGAGGAGGAGGAGGAGGAGGAGGAGGAGGAGGAGGAGGAGAGGAGAGACAGACAATAGAGAGATAGAGAGTGGGGGAGGAGGAGGAGAGACAGACAATGGAGAGATAGAGAGCGGGGGGAGGAGGAGGAGAGACAGACAATGGAGAGATAGAGAGTGGGGGAGGAGGAGGAGGAGGAGAAGAGACAGACAATGGAGAGATAGAGAGTGGGGAGGAGGAGGAGAGACAGACAATGGAGAGATAGAGAGTGGGGGAGGAGGAGGAGGAGGAGGAGGAGGAGGAGAGACAGACAATGGAGAGATAGAGAGTGGGGGAGGAGGAGGAGAGACAGACAATGGAGAGATAGAGAGGGGGGGAGGAGGAGGAGAGACAGACAATGGAGAGATAGAGAGTGGGGGAGGAGGAGGAGGAGGGAGAGAGAGACAGACAATGGAGAGATAGAGAGTGGGGGGAGGAGGAGAGACAGACAATGGAGAGATAGAGAGTGGGGAGGAGGAGGAGGAGGAGGAGAGACAGACAATGGAGAGATAGAGAGTGGGGAGGAGGAGGAGAGACAGACAATGGAGAGATAGAGAGTGGGGGAGGAGGAGGAGGAGGAGGAGATGAGACAGACAATGGAGAGATAGAGAGTGGGGAGGAGGAGGAGGAGAGACAGACAATGGAGAGATAGAGAGTGGGGGAGGAGGAGGAGGAGGAGATGAGACAGACAATGGAGAGATAGAGAGTGGGGAGGAGGAGGAGAGACAGACAATGGAGAGATAGAGAGTGGGGGAGGAGGAGGAGAGACAGACAATGGAGACAATGGAGAGATAGAGAGGAGGGGGAGGAGGAGGAGGAGGAGGAGAGGAGACAGACAATGGAGAGATAGAGAGTGGGGGAGGAGGAGGAGAGACAGACAATGGAGAGATAGAGAGCGGGGGGAGGAGGAGGAGAGACAGACAATGGAGAGATAGAGAGTGGAGGAGGAGGAGGAGGAGGAGGAGATAGGAGGAGGAGGAGGAGGAGGAGACAGACAATGGAGAGATAGAGAGGAGGAGGAGGAGAGACAGACAATGGAGAGATAGAGAGCGGGGGAGGAGGAGGAGAGACAGACAATGGAGAGATAGAGAGTGGGGGAGGAGGAGGAGGAGGAGGAGAGATAGAGGAGGAGGAGGAGGAGGAGGAGGAGGAGGAGGAGGAGAGACAGACAATGGAGAGATAGAGAGTGGGGGAGGAGGAGGAGGAGGAGGAGGAGGAGGAGGAGGAGGAGGAGGAGGAGGAGGAGGAGGAGGAGGAGGAGGAGGAGGAGGAGGAGGAGGAGGAGGAGGAGGAGACAGACAATGGAGAGATAGAGAGCGGGGGAGGAGGAGGAGAGACAGACAATGGAGAGATAGAGAGTGGGGGAGGAGGAGGGGAGGAGGATAGGAGGAGGGAGGAGGAGGAGGAGGAGGAGGAGGAGGAGGAGGAGGAGGAGGAGGAGGAGGAGGAGGAGGAGGAGGAGGAGGAGGAGGAGGAGAGACAGAGACAGAGAGGGCTTGTTCATATGATCCTGCTGCTGGCTAAGACCAGGTGTGATTAATTATTATTTTCCTTTTCAGTGTGTGTGTGTGTGTGTGTGTGTGTGTGTGTGTGTGTGTGTGTGTGTGTGTGTGTGTGTGTCTGTGTCTGTGTCTGTGTCTGTGTCTGTGTCTGTGTCTGTGTCTGTGTCTGTGTCTGTGTGTGTGTGTGTGTGTGTGTGTGTGTGTGTGTGTGTGTGTGTGTGTGTGTGTGTGTGTGTGCACTCATTCCTATATGGGAAGTGATTTTAAATGCATTTAAATGTGGATGAAGCCTCTGGGCTGTAATTGAACATTAATAAAATAGCAGCATCATCCTGAGTGACAGATGAAGCTCCAGTGTTTTGATTAGAGCTGGTTCTCTAGTAGGGAATTTTCTACCTGTAGCCAAGCCAGCAGTAACACCATGAAGTCTAATACTGACTACCTGTAGCCAAGCCAGCAGGGATACCATGAAGTCTAATACTGACTACCTGTAGCCAAGCCAGCAGGGATACCATGAAGTCTACTACTGACTACCTGTAGCCAAGCCAGCAGGGACACGATGAAGTCTACTACTGACTACCTGTAGCCAAGCCAGCAGTAACACCATGAAGTCTAATACTGACTACCTGTAGCCAAGCCAGCAGGGACACCATGATGTCTACTACTGACTACCTGTAGCCAAGCCAGCAGTAACACCATGATGTCTATTACTGACTACCTGTAGCCAAGCCAGCAGGGACACCATGAAGTCTAATACTGACTACCTGTAGCCAAGCCAGCAGGGACACCATGAAGTCTACTACTGACTACCTGTAGCCAAGCCAGCAGGGACACTATGAAGTCTACTACTGACTACCTGTAGCCAAGCCAGCAGGGACACTATGAAGTCTAATACTGACTACCTGTAGCCAAGCCAGCAGGGACACCATGAAGTCTACTACTGACTACCTGTAGCCAAGCCAGCAGGGACACCATGAAGTCTACTACTGACTACCTGTAGCCAAGCCAGCAGGGATACCATGAAGTCTACTACTGACTACCTGTAGCCAAGCCAGCAGGGACACCATGAAGTCTACTACTGACTACCTGTAGCCAAGCCAGCAGGGATACTATGAAGTCTACTACTGACTACCTGTAGCCAAGCCAGCAGGGACACCATGAAGTCTACTACTGACTACCTGTAGCCAAGCCAGCAGGGACACCATGAAGTCTACTACTGACTACCTGTAGCCAAGCCAGCAGGGACACCATGAAGTCTACTACTGACTACCTGTAGCCAAGCCAGCAGGGATACCATGAAGTCTAATACTGAGATAGTAATGAACAGGGGGTTAGATCACAGAGAGAGCGAGGGCAGAAAGACTGAGAGAAAGAGACACCATGAGTCTAGACTGGGGATGACAGTGGGGACTGTGTGTGTGTGCCAAACAGTGTGTGTGTGTGTGTACCTGTGTGTGTGTGTGTGTGTGTGTGACTGTGTGTGTGTGTGTGTGTGTGTACTGTGTGTGTAGTCAAGCGTGCGTGCGTGTCGTACTGACTACCGTAGCGTGCGAAGTCTACTACTGACTACCTGTAGCCAAGTGGACGTCTACTACGTGCGTGCGTGCGTGCGTGCGTGCGTGTGTGTGTGTGTGCACTCATTCCTATATGGGAAGTGATTTTAAATGCATTTAAATGTGGATGAAGCCTCTGGGCTGTAATTGAACATTAATAAAATAGCAGCATCATCCTGAGTGACAGATGAAGCTCCAGTGTTTTGATTAGAGCTGGTTCTCTAGTAGGGAATTTTCTACCTGTAGCCAAGCCAGCAGTAACACCATGAAGTCTACTACTGACTACCTGTAGCCAAGCCAGCAGGGATACCATGAAGTCTACTACTGACTACCTGTAGCCAAGCCAGCAGGGACACCATGAAGTCTACTACTGACTACCTGTAGCCAAGCCAGCAGGGATACTATGAAGTCTACTACTGACTACCTGTAGCCAAGCCAGCAGGGATACTATGAAGTCTACTACTGACTACCTGTAGCCAAGCCAGCAGGGACACCATGAAGTCTACTACTGACTACCTGTAGCCAAGCCAGCAGGGACACCATGAAGTCTACTACTGACTACCTGTAGCCAAGCCAGCAGGGATACCATGAAGTCTAATACTGAGATAGTAATGAACAGGGGGGTTAGATCACAGAGAGAGCGAGGGCAGAAGACTGAGAGAAAGAGACTAGAGTAGAGGGGATGACAGTGGGGGACTGTGTGTGTGTGTGTGTGTGTGTGTGTGTGTGTGTGTGTGTGTGTGTGTGCGTGCGTGCGTGCGTGCGTGCGTGCGTGCGTGCGTGCGTGCGTGCGTGTGTGTGTGTGTGTCTGTGTCTGTGTTCATGCCGTGTGAGATACCAGCATGGAAAGTGCATTAAGAAATGTCATTGGTTTTGTTCTCTCTCTCTTCTCTTCCCCCTCTTCCTCTATCAGCCCTGCCTCTCGTCTCTGTCTCTTTCACCCCCCCCTCCCTCCCTATCTCTCCTTTCCCTGCACCCCCCCAGGCTTATACAACTCAACAGTGGAGTCACTGCAGCCAATATTCACTGGTATCAGGTTGCGCTCAATTCCAATTAAATACAATCCAGCAAGTATGAGTTAAAGACAGAACTGACCCCAACTCCGTAGCCAGACAGTCCATCTGTGTAAAGATTAAATAGGGCAACTGGTCATCAAATTCATTAAATAACACGCTGTTAAATTAATCTGACAGAGACTCCATCAGACAGAGATATTCTGTTAAATTAATCTGACAGAGACTCCATCAGACAGAGATATTCTGTTAAATTAATCTGACAGAGACTCCATCAGACAGAGATATTCTGTTAAATTCATCTGACAGAGACTCCATCAGACAGAGATATTCTGTTAAATTAATCTGACAGAGACTCCATCAGACAGAGATATTCTGTTAAATTAATCTGACAGAGACTCCATCAGACAGAGATATTCTGTTACATTAATCTGACAGAGACTCCATCAGACAGAGATATTCTGTTAAATTAATCTGACAGAGACTCCATCAGACAGAGATATTCTGTTAAATTAATCAGACAGAGACTCCATCAGACAGAGATATTCTGTTAAATTATTCTGGCAGAGACTCCATCAGACAGAGACTCTATCAGACAGAGATATTCTGTTACATTAATCTGGCAGAGACTCCATCAGACAGAGATATTCTGTTACATTAATCTGACAGAGACTCCATCAGACAGAGATATTCTGTTAAATTAATCTGGCAGAGACTCCATCAGACAGAGATATTCTGTTAAAACTTCTTATGGCTTGAATCCCGCTAATGGGATCGATATGACAACAGCCAGTGAAAGTGCAGGGAGCCAATTTCAAAACAACAGAAATCCCATAATTAAAATTCATCAAACATAGAAGTATTTTACACCATTTTAAAAGATAAACTTGTTGTTAATCCCACCACAGTGTCCGATTTCAAAAACGCATTACGACGAAAGCACAGCAAACGATCATGTTAGGTCTGCACCTTGTCACTGAAAAACACAGCCATTTTTCCAGCCAAAGAGAGGAGTCACAAAAAGCAGGAATAGAGATCAAATTAATCACTAACCTTTTATGATCTTCATCAGATGATACTCATAGGGCTTCATGTTACACAATACATGTATGTTTTGTTTGGTAAAGTTCATATACAAAAATATGAGTTTACATTGGCGCGTTATTTTTAGTAGTTCCAAAACATCCGGTGATTTTGCAGAGAGCCACATCAATTTACAGAAATACTCATAATAAACCTTGATAAAAGATACAACTATTATGCATGGAATTATAGTTACACTTCTCCTTAATGCAACCGCTGTGTCAGATTTCAAAAAGCTTTACCGAAAGAACACACCATGCAATAATCTGAGTACAGCGCTCAGACAACAAATCAAGCCATACAGATATCTGCCATGTTGTGGAGTCAACAAAGTCAGAAATAGCATTATAAATATAAACTTACCTTTGATGATCTTCATCAGAATGCACTCCCAGGAATCCCAGTTCCACAATAAATGTTTGATTTGTTCGATAAAGTCCATCATTTATGTCCAAATAACTCATTTTTGTTCGCGCGTTTAGCCCAGTAATCCAAATGCTCAATGCACGATCGCTTAGTTCAGACGAAAAGTAAAAAAAGTTATATTACAGTTCGTAGAAACATGTCAAACTATGTATAGAATCAATCTTTAAGATGTTTTTATCATAAATCTTCAATAATATTCCAACCGGAGAATTCCTTGGTCTTCAGAAATGCAATGGAACTCAAGCTAACTCTCACATGAATGCGCGTGACCAGCTCATGCCACTCTGCTAGACCATTGACTCATTCAGCTCCCATTCCCCTTCCTCACAGTAGAAGCATCAAACAAGGTTCTAAAGACTGCTGACATCTAGTGGAAGCCTTAGGAAGTGCAATTTGACCCCATAGACGCTGTACATTCAATAGGCAAAGAGTTGAAAAACTACAAACCTCAGATGTCCCACTTCCTAGTTGGATTTTTCTCAGGTTTTTCCCTGCCATATGAGTTATGTTATACTCACAGACATCATTCAAACAGTTTTAGAAACTTCAGAGTGTTTTCTATCCAAATCTACCAATAATATGCATATATTAGCAACTGAGCATGAGTAGCAGGCAGTTTACTCTGGGCACCTTATTCATCCAAGCTACTCAATACTGCCCCCAGCCATAACAAGTGTATTTAATCTGGCAGAGACTCCATCAGACAGAGATATTCTCTTAACTTCTTGGATATAGGGGGCGCTCTTTTAATTTATGGATAAAAAAACATTCCCATTTTAAACAAGATATTTTGTCACGAAAAGATGCTCGACTATGGATATAATTGACAGCTTTGGAAAGAAAACACTCTGACGTTTCCAAAACTGCTGATATAACTGATATTATCTGTGAGTGCCACAGAACTAATGCTACAGGCGAAACCAAGATGAAACTTCAAACAGGAAGTGAGCCAGATTTTTTTAGGCGCTGTGTTCCAATGTCTCCTTATATGGCCGTGAATGCGCCAGGAACGAGCCTACACTTTCTGTCGTTTCTCCAAGGTGTCTGCAGCATTGTGAAGTATTTGTAGGCATATCATTGGAAGATTGACCATAAGAGACTACATTTACCAGGTGTCCGCCTGGTGTCCTCTGTCGAAATTGGTGAGTAATCTCCAGCTGCATGTATTTTCCCATGTGATTCAGAGGAGAAACCAAACTGCCACGAAAGATTTATCATCGAATAGATATGTGAAAAACACCTTGAGGATTGATTTTAAACAATGTTTACCATGTTTATGTCGATATTATGGAGTTAATTTGGAAAAAAGTTTGCCGTTTTGATGACTGAATTTTCGGGATTTTTTCTCAGCCAAACGTGATGTACAAAACGGAGCGATTTCTCCTACACAAATAATATTTTTGGAAAAACTGAACATTTGCTATTTCACTGAGAGTCTCCTCATTGAAAACATCTGAAGTTCTTCAAAGGTAAATTATTTTATTTGAATGCTTTTCTTGTTTTTGTGAAAATGTTGCCTGCTGAATGCTAGGCTTAATGCTATGCTAGGCTATCAATACTGTTACACAAATGCTTGTTTTGCTATGGTTAAAAAGCATATTTTGAAAATCTGAGATGACAGTGTTGTTAACAAAAGGCTAAGCTTGAGAGCCAATACATTAATTTCATTTCATTTGCGATTTTCATGAATAGTTAACGTTGCGTTATGCTAATGAGCTTGAGGCTATACTTAAGATCCCGGATACGGGATTGCTCATCGCAACAGGTTAAATTAATCTGACAGAGACTCCATCAGACAGAGATATTCTGTTAAATTAATCAGACAGAGACTCCATCAGACAGAGATATTCTGTTACATTAATCTGACAGAGACTCTATCAGACAGAGATAGCGATATTAGAGACTAGTATATACAATATATTAATACAACACTAAGAAAACAGTCATTTGACCACCTGCTGTGAAACTAACAGTGTAAAACAGCGACACCATTGGACACAGACAGAGATAAAACCCGATTGTAATACATCTATGGAAAGATAGTTAGAAAATACGAAAATGTGACAAGTCCAAATTGTGTGAATATTTATGATAGGCACTGTAAAGGGAGTTGATTTTTCTGAGCTTTGTAGTTCATATGATGTTCATGTAGGAGGAGTCGGGTGCTGCCATCGATGAATCTCTCTGCTGAATAAGTCATGTTTATCTTCAATAAATAATGATCAGCTTATTAAAACAGAGATCCTTGGAAGAAGATGAAATTACATCTGTTATGAGTTTTACTGAAATAGGTGCTCTGCCAACTAACTACTTTGACTGAGGCAGAGGGCTTTATACACACACAACCACACACACGCAAACACGCACATATAAAGACAGACACAAACATACACACATAAAGATACACACACACACACACACACACACACACACACACACACACACACACACACACACACACACACACACACACACACACACACACACACACACACACACACACACACACACACACACACACACACAGACACACACACATATAAAGACAGACACAAACATACACACATAAAGATACACACACAAACACACACACATTAAGACACACAAAAAGACACACACAAAGACACACACAACCACACACACACGCAAACACGCACACACACACACACACACACACACACACACACACACACACACACACACACACACACACACACACACACACACACACACACACACACACACACACACACACACACACACACACACACACACACACAAACACACACACACACACACACACACAACACACACACAACGCAAACACGCACACACACACACACACACACACACACACACACACACACACACACACACACACACACACACACACACACACACACACACACACACACACACACACACACACACACACACACATACACACAAACACACACACACACACACACACATATAAAGACAGACACAAACATAAACACATAAAGATACACCCACACACACACACACACACACACACACACACACACACACACACACACACACACACACACACACACACACACACACACACACACACACACACACACACACACACACAAACACACAAGCACACACACATAAAAACACACACACACACATAGATAAACACACACACATAAAAAACACACACACATAAAAAAACACACACACACATAGATACACACATAAAAACAGACACATAGATACACACACACTGATCTAAATGGGGGGTTGAGATACACATGCCTTGTAGCCACTGGACTGTCAGGGCTCTGCGGCTGTGGACTCTGAATTACACGTGTACATTACAGACACACATGTGCACACGTTTTACATACGTGTGGCCCCAGCAGGAACTGAGCCGACTATCCTGGGGTTGCATCATGATCTACCAGCTGAGACTTCAGTAAGTCGGGTTTTATAGACAGTGAATCAAGGTCAACCCTGGTACAGCACCACCTCTGTCCAGCACCCTGTCTTTAAAGATGGAGAGAGAGAGAGAGAGAGAGAGAGAGAGAGAGAGAGAGAGAGAGAGAGAGAGAGAGAGAGAGAGAGAGAGAAACAGAGAGGGAAACAGGAAACAGAGAAACAGAGAAACAGAGAAGCAGAGAGAAACAGAGAGAAACAGAGAAACAGAGAAACAGAGAAACAGAGAGAAACAGAGAAACAGAGAGAAACAGAGAGAAACAGAGAGAAACAGAGAGAAACAGGGAGAAACAGAGAAACAGAGAAACAGAGAAACAGAGAAACAGAGAGAAACAGAGAAACAGAGAGAAACAGAGAGAAACAGAGAGAAACAGAGAGAAACAGAGAGAAACAGGGAGAAACAGAGAAACAGAGAGAAACAGAGAAACAGAGAAACAGAGAAACAGAGAGAAACAGAAACAGAGAAACAGAGAAACAGAGAGAAACAGAGAAACAGAGAGAAACAGAGAAACAGATCAACAGAGAGAAACAGAGAAACAGAGAAACAGAGAAACAGAGAAACAGAGAAACAGAGAAACAGATAAACAGAGAGAAACAGAGAGAAACAGAGAAACAGAGAAACAGAGAAACAGAGAAACAGAGAGAAACAGAGAGAAACAGAGAGAAACAGAGAAACAGAGATACAGAGATACAGAGAAACAGAGAAACAGAGAAACAGAGATACAGAGAAACAGAGAAACAGAGAAACAGAGAGAAACAGAGAAACAGATAAACAGAGAAACAGAGAAACAGAGAAACAGAGATACAGAGAAACAGAGAAACAGAGAGAAACAGAGAAACAGATAAACAGAGAAACGGATAAACAGAGAGAAACAGAGATACAGAGAAACAGAGAAACAGAGAAACAGAGAAACAGAGAGAAACAGAGAAACAGATAAACAGAGAAACAGATAAACAGAGAGAAACAGAGAAACAGAGAAACGGAGAAACAGAGAGAAACAGAGAAACAGAGAAACAGAGAAACAGAGAAACAGATGAACAGAGAAACAGAGAAACAGAGAAACAGAGAAACAGAGAAACAGAGAGAAACAGAGAAACAGATGAACAGAGAAACAGAGAAACAGATGAACAGAGAAACAGAGAAACAGAGAAACAGAGAAACAGAGAAACAGAGAAACAGAGAAACAGAGAAACAGAGAGAAACAGAGAGAAACAGAGAGAAACAGAGAAACAGAGAAACAGAGAAACAGAGAGAAACAGAGAGAAACAGAGAGAAACAGAGAGAAACAGAGAAACAGAGAAACAGAGAAACAGAGAGAAACAGAGAGAAACAGAGAGAAACACAGAGAAACAGAGAAACAGAGAGAAACAGAGAGAAACAGAGAAACAGAGAAACAGAGAAACAGAGAAACAGAGAAACAGAGAGAAACAGAGAAACAGAGAAACAGAGAGAAACAGAGAGAAACAGAGAAACAGAGAAACAGATAAACAGAGAAACAGAGAAACAGAGAAACAGAGAGAAACAGAGAAACAGAGAAACAGAGAGAAACAGGGAAACAGAGAAACAGAGAGAAAGAGAGAAACAGAGAAACAGAGAAACAGAGAGAAACAGAGAAACAGAGAAACAGAGAGAAACAGAGAAACAGAGAAACAGAGAGAAACAGAGAAACAGAGAAACAGAGAAACAGAGAAACAGCTAAACAGAGAAACAGCTAAACAGAGAAACAGAGAAACAGAGAAACAGAGAGAAACAGAGAAACAGAGAAACAGAGAAACAGAGAGAAACAGAGAGAAACAGAGAAACAGAGAAACAGATAAACAGAGAAACAGAGAAACAGAGAGAAACAGGGAAACAGAGAAACAGAGAAACAGAGAGAAACAGAGAGAAACAGAGAAACAGAGAAACAGAGAGAAACAGAGAAACAGAGAGAAACAGAGAAACAGAGAAACAGAGAGAAACAGAGAGAAACAGAGAGAAACAGAGAAACAGAGAAACAGAGAGAAACAGAGAAACAGAGAAACAGAGAAACAGAGAAAC
>NW_025746163.1:112500-150000 GCF_021184085.1 Oncorhynchus gorbuscha
GTCACAGCATGCTGTGGCCTGAAGACCCCAGTATTCAGTCAGGAAGCTTGAAGAAGACGTGTGTCACCATCTAGGCCCATGTCACAGCATGCTGTGGCCTGAAGACCCCAGTATTCAGTCAGGAAGCTTGAAGAAGACGTGTGTCACCATCTAGGCCCATGTCACAGCATGCTGTGGCCTGAAGACCCCAGTATTCAGTCAGGAAGCTTGAAGAAGACGTGTGTCACCATCTAGGCCCATGTCACAGCATGCTGTGGCCTGAAGACCCCAGTATTCAGTCAGGAAGCTTGAAGAAGACATGGGCCTAGATGGTGCCACACGTCACAGCATGCTGTGGCCTGATAGGGAGATGATAATACACGTATTATGTACCTTACATTACCAAAGCCATGTTCACTGCACATGTTGCTGAACAATTCAACCCTTTTGTTATGGTTTCATTGACTTGGAAATTCACATACAAATACTCAGTTTATAAGCATAGACTGTAATACCTCTCGGGTCCTGTGGGGAAAGACTGGTATTGGGCAACATCTTTCTTCCCGGGCAGAAGTTCACAGTGTCTTCAGAGTGGGACTAGTGATCTAGGACCAGCTCCCCCTTGTCCATGTAATCATATTCATTGTGATATGAAAGGCAAAACATATCCTAAAATCAGCACTCCTGATCTGAGATGCTTTGTGAATACCGAGACCTGGTCTGTCTGCATGTTGCCCCGGTCTGTCTGCATTCAGCTCTCATCTGTCGGCATGCAGCCCTGATCTGTCAGCATGTTGCCCTGGTCTGTCTGCATTCAGCTCTCATCTGTCAGCATGTTGCCCTGGTCTGTCTGCATTCAGCTCTCATCTGTCTGCATGTTGCCCTGGTCTGTCTGCATTCAGCTCTCATCTGTCTGCATGTTGCCCTGGTCTGTCTGCATTCAGCTCTCATCTGTCTGCATGTTGCCCTGGTCTGTCTGCATTCAGCTCTCATCTGTCAGCATGTTGCCCTGGTCTGTCAGCATGTTGCCCTGGTCTGTCTGCATTCAGCTCTCATCTGTCAGCATGTTGCCCTGGTCTGTCTGCATTCAGCTCTCATCTGTCAGCATGTTGCCCTGGTCTGTCTGCATTCAGCTCTCATCTGTCGGCATGCAGCCCTGATGTGTCTGCATGCTGTCCTGATATGTCTGCACGCTGTCCTGATCTGTCTGCATAGATAGCATTAGTAGGTAACTCCCCCAGCAGGTTCAATCTAGCTAGCTAGCTAAGGTGGGGAACTCAGGCTGGTGGTGGGAGTTAGATAGCATTAGGTAACTCTCCCCCAGCAGGTTCAATCTAACTAGCTAGCTAAGGTGGGGAACTCAGGCTGGTGGTGGGAGTTAGATAGCATTAGTAGGTAACTCTCCCCCAGCAGGTTCAATCTAGCTAGCTAGCTAAGGTGGGGAACTCAGGCTGGTGGTGGGAGTTAGATAGCATTAGGTAACTCTCCCCCAGCAGGTTCAATCTAGCTAGCTAGCTAATGACCTTTTATCAACTTTATCAATCAGATGGATCGCTTAGCAAGCATAGCTATTCATTTTCCTCTAGCATCTAAAGTTTCCTAACACAGCTTGCCAGTTACTAGTAACGTGGGCTGAATGAGTCAGAAGCCAGCTAGCAATTTTTATTTATTTAAATGTTACCTTTATTTAACTAGGCAAGTCAGTTAAGAACAAATTCATATTTTCAATGACAGCCTAGGAACAGTGGGTTAACTGCCTGTCTAGGGGCAGAACGACAGATTAGTACCTTGTCAGCTCGGGGGTTTGAACTTGCAACCTTCCGGTTACTAGTCCAACATGCCAAGTTCAAGGCTTTTTGTCAACAAACATCTTATACACGTATAAAATATACAGTTACCTTCAAGCAGACCACTGTAGTTTTATTCTAGGACTTCAGGCAGAGGAGTAATAGCTACTTGTTTGTAGAACCGGCGTCTTCACCAGGTGTTGTCCCCAGTCAGCTCCAGTCTTCACCATGTCCCCAGTCAGCTCCAGTCTTCACCAGGTGCTGTCCCCAGTCAGCTCCAGTCTTCACCATGTCCCCAGTCAGCTCCAGTCTTCACCATGTCCCCAGTCAGCTCCAGTCTTCACCAGGTGTTGTCCCCAGTCAGCTCCAGTCTTCACCATGTCCCCAGTCAGCTCCAGTCTTCACCATGTCCCCAGTCAGCTCCAGTCTTCACCAGATGTTGTCCCCAGTTAGCTCCAGTCTTCACCATGTCCCCAGTCAGCTCCAGTCTTCACCATGTCCCCAGAGCTCCAGTCTTCACCATGTCCCCAGTCAGCTCCAGTCTTCACCAGATGTTGTCCCCAGTCAGCTCCCCAGTCTTCACCAGATGTTGTCCCCAGTCAGCTCCAGTCTTCACCAGATGTTGTCCCCAGTCAGCTCCAGTCTTCACCAGATGTTGTCCCCAGTCAGCTCCAGTCTTCACCATGTCCCCAGTCAGCTCCAGTCTTCACCATGTCCCCAGTCAGCTCCAGTCTTCACCAGGTGTTGTCCCCAGTCAGCTCCAGTCTTCACCATGTCCCCAGTCAGCTCCAGTCTTCACCATGTCCCCAGAGCTCCAGTCTTCACCATGTCCCCAGTCAGCTCCAGTCTTCACCAGATGTTGTCCCCAGTCAGCTCCCCAGTCTTCACCAGATGTTGTCCCCAGTCAGCTCCAGTCTTCACCAGATGTTGTCCCCAGTCAGCTCCAGTCTTCACCATGTCCCCAGTCAGCTCCAGTCTTCAACATGTCCCCAGTCAGCTCCAGTCTTCACCAGATGTTGTCCCCAGTCAGCTCCAGTCTTCACCAGGTGTTGTCCCCAGTCAGCTCCAGTCTTCACCATGTCCCCAGTCAGCTCCAGTCTTCACCATGTCCCCAGTCAGCTCCAGTCTTCACCAGATGTTGTCCCCAGTCAGCTCCCCAGATGTTGTCCCCAGTCAGCTCCAGTCTTCACCATGTCCCCAGTCAGCTCCAGTCTTCAACATGTCCCCAGTCAGCTCCAGTCTTCACCAGATGTTGTCCCCAGTCAGCTCCAGTCTTCACCAGATGTTGTCCCCAGTCAGCTCCAGTCTTCACCATGTCCCCAGTCAGCTCCAGTCTTCAACATGTCCCCAGTCAGCTCCAGTCTTCAACATGTCCCCAGTCAGCTCCAGTCTTCACCAGGCTGCCTAAATATGGTTCCCAATCAGAGACAACGATAAACACCTGCCTCTGATTGAGAACCACTTCAGACAGCCATAGACTAACCTAGAACACCCCACTAAGCTACAATCCCACTATCTACACACCACATAGAAAAAACCCATGTCACACCCTGGCCTGACCAAATACATGAAGAAAAACACAAAATACTACGACCAGGGCGTGACACACGCACACACGCACACACACACACACTCATAAAGTCAATGACAATATGCCACTGGGACAAATATTTTTGCATCATTTTCACATTGTGAAGTCAGCTAATTAAACAAGATAAACCAACGCTCTCCCTCTTTCTCCCTCTCTCTACTTCCATCACCACCTCCTCTCTGTCTCTCTCTGTCTCTCTCTCTGTCTCTCTCTCTCTCTCTCTCTCTCTCTCTCTCTCTCTCTCTCCCTCTCTCTCTCTCTCTCTCTCTCCCTCTTCCTCTTCTTCTCCATCTCTCAATTCAATTCACTTCAATTCAATTTGCTTTATTGGCATGACGTAACAATGTACATATTGCCAAAGCTTACTTTGAATAATAACAATATTAAGATAAAACTAAGAATAAAAATTGTCAACGGGACAACAGTAACAACAATAACCAAGTGTCAAAATAACCTTACACTAAACAATAACAATAAGCATACAGTAGAGGACATGTGCAGGTTGATTGGTCTGTCAGACACTGTTCCTCATCTTATGGCAGGCAGCAATGTAGTGCGCTGCCAACCCACAGCTCTCTGCGTCCTCCCCCAACAGGACGGCTAGCCTATCCTCATCAGAGAGGTCTTTGAAACCTTGAATATGTGTTACAAATTTGGGGAAATGACACTTACTAATTGTTTTATATTTTTTACATGCACCCCCACAACATGATGCTGCCACCCCCGTGCTTCACAGTTGGGATGGTGTTTTTCGGTCTGTTTCATCAGACCAGAGGACATTTCTCCAAAAAGTACGATCTTTGTCCCCATGTGCAGTTGCAAACCATAGTCTGGCTTTTTTATGGCGGTTTTGGAGAAGTGGCTTCTTCCTTGCTGAGCGGCTTTTCAGGTTATGTCGATATTGGACTCGTTTTTCTATGGATATAGATACTTTTGTTCTGGTTTCCTCCAGCATCTTCACTTTTCGCACCAAAGTACGTCCATCTCTACATTCATCCCTCTCTTTCTCTCTCTCTCCCTCTTTCTCCCTCTCTCTAGCGGTATGGCAGCTTTTTGAGGTCTTGGCTGATTTCTTTTGATTTTCCAATGATGTGAAGCAAAGAGGCACTGAGTTTAAAGGTAGGCCTTGAAATACATCCACATGCACCTCCAATTGACTCAAATGATGTCAATTAGCCTATCAGAGGCTTCTAAAGCCATGACATCATTTTCTGGAATTTTTCAAGCTGTTTCAAGGCACAGTCAAGTAAGTGTATGTAAACTTTTGACCCACTGGAAATTTAATACAGTGAATTATAAGTTAAATAATCTGTCTGTAAACAATTGTTAGAAAAATTACTTGTGTCATGCACAAAGTAGATGTCTTAACCAAGTTTCCAAAACTATAGTTTGTTCTCAAGAAATTTGTGGAGTTTAATGACTCTAACCTAAGTGTAGGTAAACTTCAACTGTGTGTATATATGTACGTATGAATGGAGCATAATTGTCACGCCTTGGTCTTAGTATTTTGTGTTTTCTTTAATTATTTGTTCAGGCCAGGGTGTGACATGGGGTTATTGTATTGTCGTATTGGGGTTTTTGTAGGCATTGGGATTGTGGTTGATTAGGGGTGTGTCTAGTATAGGCTTGGCTGCCTGAAGCGGTTCTCAATCAGAGTCAGGTGATTCTTGTTGTCTCTGATGGGGAACCGTATTTAGGTAGCCTGGGTTTCACTTTGTATTTCGTGGGTGATTGTCTCTGTGTAGTTTCACCAGATAGGCTGTAATAGGTTTCACGTTCCGTTTGTTGTTTTTGTATTTATTAGTTATTTCATGTATCGTTCCGTTTTTCTTCATTAAAGACATGAGTAACACGCTGCATTTCGGTCCGACTCTCTTTCAACAAACGAAGAACGCCGTTACAATAATATACTGTATGTGCAATTTTATTCACATGTTTTCAATTACTAGTGGCAAATAATGTATTCTGATTATTGCACATATTGTAATGGGCACCTATGATGTGTGTAAAACACTTTTTTGAAGTTTGTACTGATTATAATCAGCTAATGCTAAGCTATTTGTACTGATTATAATCAGCTAATGCTAAGCTATTTGTACTGATTATAATCAGCTAATGCTAAGCTATTTGTACTGATTATAATCAGCTAATGCTAAGCTATTTGTACTGATTATAATCAGCTAATGCTAAGCTATTTGTACTGATTATAATCAGCTAATGCTACGCTATTTGCCAGCTATGTTTGTTGACATTATACAATGCATTCTGGGTGTCACGTAATCTGTCAGACCAAAGATGTTATAATGAGGTGAAGGAATGGTTCACTCACCGTTCGGGTAAACTTCCGGAAGTGAATGAAGGGAAGTGGATTATCGTAGACGACACACCACCTTCAACATGAAAACTGTAAACAGACCAAACTCATCTTGTCTCCTCTTATTATCTTTGGTTGATGCAATAAAAACAAGCATGGAGGCACAAACTACCCCTCGTCAGATTACTTCTGATTTCCAGGAAGTGTTTTACTCAATTATTCTGATCAATGGTGAGCTCACCCATGATGTGATTCATTATAAATAATAATTGCTATTAGCTAATTCATATTGTAGTTTCTGTCAGCCGAGAGTTAGAAAAATATGACCACTTGTGTTGTGTCAATCTTTCCTCAGTTAGCGCTAGGACAAATGTGGTTTTCACGATCGTCGTAAGCATTCGTAAGCATTCGCGATATGGGTTCCACATGTTTATTCGAGGAAACGCACAAACACAATAAAGAATAAATGAAACGTGACGTTCTGGAGTGCTCACAGGCAATAACACAAAAACAAGATCCCACAAACACAGGTGGGAAAAATAACTACTTAAATATGATCCTCAATTAGAGACAATGATTACCAGCTGCCTCTAATTGGGAATGATACAAAACACCAACATAGAAAAATAAACTAGAACACAACATAGACATAGATATACTAGATCGCCCCCTAGTCAGTAGACCCTAGTCAGTAGTCTACATTTTTCCAGTTTGGATGATTGTGTTGTACTGTTGCTACTTCTGTAAATGTCTGAACATTGCATCCAAAAATAAACTGCTTATATTTTGGACAAAACTCTGTAAGGACTGTGGTTGTGCAAAACGTTTCTGAAAAAAAAACAGTGAGGCTCAAATGCTGATTGTTGCGTCATTCTAAACTGGACGTTCTAAATGAGTGTTCTAATCACACCGGTTTGATCCAACGCTACAGGAACCACTGTAGAAGGATCACACCGGTTTGATCCAACGCTACAGGAACCACTGTAGAAGGACAACTCCATTGTGTCCTCCTCCCAGAGCGCTAAGAACCTTGGCGTGATCCTGGACAACACCCTGTCGTTCTCAACTAACATCAAGGCGGTGGCCCGTTCCTGTAGGTTCATGCTCTACAACATCCGCAGAGTACGACCCTGCCTCACACAGGAAGCAGCGCAGGTCCTAATCCAGGCACTTGTCATCTCCCGTCTGGATTACTGCAACTCGCTGTTGGCTGGGCTCCCTGCCTGTGCCATTAAACCCCTACAACTCATCCAGAACGCCGCAGCCCGTCTGGTGTTCAACCTTCCCAAGTTCTCTCACGTCACCCCACTCCTCCGCTCTCTCCACTGGCTTCCAGTTGAAGCTCGCATCCGCTACAAGACCATGGTGCTTGCCTACGGAGCTGTGAGGGGAACGGCACCTCAGTACCTCCAGGCTCTGATCAGGCCCTACACCCAAACAAGGGCACTGCGTTCATCCACCTCTGGCCTGGTCGCCTCCCTACCACTGAGGAAGTACAGTTCCCGCTCAGTTCCCGCCCAGTCAAAACTGTTCGCTGCTCTGTCCCCCCCAATGGTGGAACAAACTCCCTCACGACGCCAGGACAGCGGAGTCAACCACCACCTTCCGGAGACACCTGAAACCCCACCTCTTTAACGAATACCTAGGATAGGATAAAGTAATCCTTCTACCCCCCCCCCCCCCTTAAAAGAGTTAGATGCACTATTGTAAAGTGGCTGTTCCACTGGATGTCATAAGGTGAATGCACCAATTTGTAAGTCGCTCTGGATAAGAGCGTCTGCTAAATGACTTAAATGTAAATGTAAGGATCACACCCGTGTGTTGGTACATGTGAAGAGGTTCATCTTCCACACAGACCATAGCCTGGCATGGCGCAGTGCTATATTAACACACTACTTCACTTGCTTTGGCAATGTTAACATATGTTTCCCATGCCAATAAAGCCCTTAAATTTAATTTAATTGAGATAGAGAGAGAGAGACACAGAGAGAGACACAGAGAGAGACACAGAGAAGAGAGAGTGAGATTCCATCACACAGCTCTACAATGTCAAGAGATGAAACAAGAGAAGAGTCTCCTCAGCCAGCTGGTTCTGAGGCTCAGTTCACCAACCCAAACCAACTTCATAGAGCCTCAGCACAGCACTCAGCCAGCTGGTTCTGAGACTCAGTTCACTAACCCAAACCAACTTCATAGAACCTCAGCACAGTACTCAGCCAGCTGGTTCTGAGGCTCAGTTCACTAACCCAAACCAACTTCATAGAGCCTCAGCACAGCACTCAGAAAATCTGGCCCAACCAAATCATCACAGAGCAAAAAGAAAAATATATCACCTATTGGAAAGACACCACAAAAAAATCTAAGTAAACTTCAGTGCTATTTGGCTCTAAACAGACAGTACATGGTGGCAGACTATCTGACCACAGTGACTGGTAGAAAACTGAGGAAAACACTGACTAGGTACAGACTGAGTGAGCACTGTCTGGCTATAGAGACCAGTCGTCACAGACAAACCTAGCGACCCAGAGAGGACTGTCTGGCTATAGAGACCGGTCGTAACAGACACACCTAGCGACCCAGAGAGGACTGTCTGGCTATAGAGACCGGTCGTCACAGACACACCTAGCGACCCAGAGAGGACTGTCTGGCTATAGAGACCAGTCGTCACAGACAAACCTAGTGACCCAGAGAGTACTGTCTGGCTATAGAGACCAGTCGTCACAGACACACCTAGCGACCCAGAGAGGACTGTCTGGCTATAGAGACCAGTCGTCACAGACAAACCTAGTGACCCAGAGAGCACTGTCTGGCTATAGAGACCAGTCGTCACAGACAAACCTAGCGACCCAGAGAGGACTGTCTGGCTATAGAGACCAGTCGTCACAGACACACCTAGCGACCCAGAGAGGACTGTCTGGCTATAGAGACCGGTCGTCACAGACACACCTAGCGACCCAGAGAGGACTGTCTGGCTATAGAGACCAGTCGTCACAGACAAACCTAGTGACCCAGAGAGGACTGTCTGGCTATAGAGACCAGTCGTCACAGACACACCTAGCGACCCAGAGAGGACTGTCTGGCTATAGAGACCAGTCGTCACAGACACACCTAGCGACCCAGAGAGGACTGTCTGGCTATAGAGACCAGTCGTCACAGACAAACCTAGTGACCCAGAGAGGACTGTCTGGCTATAGAGACCAGTCGTCACAGACAAACCTAGTGACCCAGAGAGCACTGTCTGGCTATAGAGACCAGTCGTCACAGACAAACCTAGCGACCCAGAGAGGACTGTCTGGCTATAGAGACCAGTCGTCACAGACAAACCTAGAGACCCAGAGAGGACTGTCTGGCTATAGAGACCAGTCGTCACAAACCTAGTGACCCAGAGAGGACTGTCTGGCTATAGAGACCAGTCGTCACAGACAAACCTAGAGACCCAGAGAGGACTGTCTGGCTATAGAGACCAGTCGTCACAGACAAACCTAGCGACCCAGAGAGGACAGGCTGTGCTCACTCTGCTCCAGGGGAGAGGTAGAGACAGAGTTGTATTTCCTATTACTCAGACCTAAGAAAATCTTTCTTTCGCAAAATTATTATTCAGTACAAAGAATTTGAAACTATAAAATGAAGAAAAAAATCTAATATTTATTGGGTGAAAAGCCGAAATGTGCCGTTTTGGCAGCCAAATGTGTCCTCTTGCCAAAACCTGAGGGACAACCAGTGAAAAGTGCAATGTATTGTCAATAAAATGTCCCATGTAGTTTTGGCTTTCATACCATGTCATGTGGCTTCGCAGTCAGGTTGAGACTGGTCTACTACCATGTCATGTGGCTTCGCAGTCAGGTTGAGACTGGTCTACTACCATGTCATGTGGCTTCGCAGTCAGGTTGAGACTGGTCTACTACCATGTCATGTGGCTTCGCAGTCAGGTTGAGGCTGGTCTACTACCATGTCATGAGGCTTCGCAGTCAGGTTGAGACTGGTCTACTACCATGTCATGTGGCTTCGCAGTCAGGTTGAGACTGGTCTACTACCATGTCATGTGGCTTCGCAGTCAGGTTGAGACTGGTCTACTACCATGTCATGTGGCTTCGCAGTCAGGTTGAGGCTGGTCTACTACCATGTCATGTGGCTTCGCAGTCAGGTTGAGACTGGTCTACTACCATGTCATGTGGCTTCGCAGTCAGGTTGAGACTGGTCTACTACCATGTCATGTGGCTTCGCAGTCAGGTTGAGACTGGTCTACTACCATGTCATGTGGCTTCGCAGTCAGGTTGAGACTGGTCTACTACCATGTCATGTGGCTTCGCAGTCAGGTTGAGACTGGTCTACTACCATGTCATGTGGCTTCGCAGTCAGGTTATGACTGGTCTACTACCATGTCATGTGGCTTCGCAGTCAGGTTGAGGCTGGTCTACTACCATGTCATGTGGCTTCGCAGTCAGGTTGAGGCTGGTCTATTACTATTGCTTTAATGTAATATTATTCTCATTAATATTGTTGTTGTAGTTGCTGTTGATGGTAATTCCACTTCCACCACTACTGGGGCGGCAGATATCCTAGTGGTTAGAGTGTTGGGCCATTAACCGAAAGGTTGTTCTGCCCCTGAACAAGGCAGTTAACCCAGTTAACCTACTTACTGAAAGGTTGTTCTGCCCCTGAACAAGGCAGTTAACCCAGTTAACCTACTTACTGAAAGGTTGTTCTGCCCCTGAACAAGGCAGTTAACCCCCTCGTTTGTTCTTAAAACTGACTTGCCTAGTTAAATAAAGGTTAAATAAAATACACACAAATAAATAAAGATAAGAGAGAGAAAAAAGAAGCAGAGAATAGAAGATGAGACAAGAAGATAAGAGAACAGAGAGAGAGAAAAGATAATAGAACAGAGAGAGAGAAAAGATGAAGAGAACAGAGAGATAAGAGAAGACAACAGCATGGAGAGAAAGAAGAAGAGAAGATAAGAGAATAGAGAGAGAAGGGCGGACAACTGAGATAGAGAGAGAAGGGCAGACAATAGAGATAGAGAGAGAATGGCAGACAACAGAGATAGAAAGAGAAGGCAGACAACAGAGATAGAGAGAGAAGAGCAGACAACAGAGATAGAGAGAGAGACAACAGAGATAGAGCAGACAACAGAGATAGAGAGAGAAGAGCAGACAACAGAGATAGAGAGAGAAGGCAGACAACAGAGATAGAGAGAGAAGAGCAGACAGACAACAGAGATAGAGAGAGAAGAGCAGACAACAGAGATAGAGAGAGAAGAGCAGACAACAGTGATAGAGAGAGAAGAGCAGACAACAGAGATAGAAAGAGAAGAGCAGACAACAGTGATAGAGAGAGAAGAGCAGACAACAGAGATAGAAAGAGAAGAGCAGACAACAGAGATAGAGAGAGAAGAGCAGACAACAGAGATAGAGAGAGAAGAGCAGACAACAGAGATAGAGAGAGAAGAGCAGACAACAGAGATAGAGAGAGAAGGCAGACAACAGAGATAGAGAGAGAAGAGCAGACAACAGAGATAGAGAGAGAAGAGCAGACAACAGAGATAGAGAGAGAAGGCAGACAACAGAGATAGAGAGAGAAGAGCAGACAACAGAGATAGAGAGAGAAGAGCAGACAACAGAGATAGAGAGAGAAGAGCAGACAACAGAGATAGAGAGAGAAGGCAGACAACAAAGATAGAGAGAGAAGAGCAGACAACAGAGATAGAGAGAGAAGAGCAGACAACAGAGATAGAGAGAGAAGAGCAGACAAGAGAGATAGAGAGAGAAGAGCAGACAACAGAGATAGAGAGAGAAGGGCAGACAACAGAGATAGAGAGAGAAGAGCAGACAACAGAGATAGAGAGAGGGCAGACAACATAGATAGAGAGAGAAGAGCAGACAACAGAGATAGAGAGAGAGTGAAAAGAGAGAAAAGAGAACTGAAAAAAAACAGGAGGGCTTCTTAAAGAAAAACTAACAGGTCTGTGAGAGCTGTAATTCTTACTGGTTGGTAGGTGATCAAATACTTATGTCATGCAATAAAATGCAAATTAATTACTTAAAAATCATACAATGTGATTTTCTAGATTCTTGTTTTAGAATCCGTCTCTCACAGTTGAAGTGTACCTATGATAATAATTACAGACCTCTACATGCTTTGTAAGTCGGAAAACCTGCAAAATCGGCGGTGTATCAAATACTCGTTCTCCCCACTGTACATGAATGAATTAGCAGACATGTTGGACCATTCTCCAGCCCCAGGACTCACACTATTTGACACAGAGGTAAAATACCTGCTATATGCTGAGGATTTGGTTATTCTATCACAAACCAAAGAAGGTCTTCAACAGAACCTTAACATTCTAGAGCAAAATTTCCATAATTGGGCCCTGGCAGTATATAACGTTTTAAAAGAAATGAAATGATTTTCCAGAAAAAAAAACAGATGTCAGAAACACAAATGTAAATTCACCCAGAACAACAGCATAAATGAACATACTACCTTGGTCTGACCATATCTGCACCAGGAAACTTTAATATGGCAGACCAGCCCGCAGAGCGTTGTACGCCATAAAAATGACATTTTGAAAATCAACATCCCAATTAGAATTCGGGCCCAAGTATTTGACAGTTGTAATCCTACCAATAGCTCTTTACGGAAGTGAGGTTTGGGGGCTTCCCAATAAACTGGACTTTAAAAAGTGGGACAAAGTCAGATGTGTGGGTTCTGGTAGCGAAGTCAGGTGCAGGAGACCAGAGATCTGTGAACAGGTACACACTTTATTTAGGCAAAACGCGTAAACCAGTCACAAGAATCATGTTTAACAATAAACATCTTCGTGAAAAATAACAAGGAAAAAACAAGCCAGTCTGGTGCATCAACAATACCCACGTAACACAAACAATCTAACCAACAATACCCACGTAACACAAACAATCTAACACAAAGACATGAGGGGGGACAGAGGAATAAACAAGCCAGTCTGGTGCATCAACAATACCCACGTAACACAAACAATCTAACACAAAGACATGAGGGGGAACAGAGGAATAAACAAGCCAGTCTGGTGCATCAACAATACCCACGTAACACAAACAATCTAACACAAAGACATGATGGGGAACAGAGGAATAAACAAGCCAGTCTGGTGCATCAACAATACCCACGTAACACAAACAATCTAACACAAAGACATGATGGGGAACAGAGGAATAAACAAGCCAGTCTGGTGCATCAACAATACCCACGTAACACAAACAATCTAACACAAAGACATGATGGGGAACAGAGGAATAAACAAGCCAGTCTGGTGCATCAACAATACCCACGTAACACAAACAATCTAACACAAAGACATGAGGGGGAACAGAGGAATAAACAAGCCAGTCTGGTGCATCAACAATACCCACGTAACACAAACAATCTAACACAAAGACATGAGGGGGAACAGAGGAATAAACAAGCCAGTCTGGTGCATCAACAATACCCACGTAACACAAACAATCTAACACAAAGACATGATGGGGAACAGAGGAATAAACAAGCCAGTCTGGTGCATCAACAATACCCACGTAACACAAACAATCTAACACAAAGACATGATGGGGAACAGAGGAATAAACAAGCCAGTCTGGTGCATCAACAATACCCACGTAACACAAACAATCTAACACAAAGACATGATGGGGAACAGAGGAATAAACAAGCCAGTCTGGTGCATCAACAATACCCACGTAACACAAACAATCTAACACAAAGACATGAGGGGAACAGAGGAATAAACAAGCCAGTCTGGTGCATCAACAATACCCACGTAACACAAACAATCTAACACAAAGACATGAGGGGGAACAGAGGAATAAACAAGCCAGTCTGGTGCATCAACAATACCCACGTAACACAAACAATCTAACACAAAGACATGATGGGGAACAGAGGAATAAACAAGCCAGTCTGGTGCATCAACAATACCCACGTAACACAAACAATCTAACACAAAGACATGATGGGGAACAGAGGAATAAACAAGCCAGTCTGGTGCATCAACAATACCCACGTAACACAAACAATCTAACACAAAGACATGATGGGGAACAGAGGAATAAACAAGCCAGTCTGGTGCATCAACAATACCCACGTAACACAAACAATCTAACACAAAGACATGAGGGGGAACAGAGGAATAAACACATGTAGATTGATTGGGGAATGAAAACCAGGTGTGCAGGGAACAAGACAAAACAAATGGACACATGTAGATTGATTATGGAATGTAAACCAGGTGTGCAGGGAACAAGACAAAACAAATGGACACATGTAGATTGATTGGGGAATGTAAACCAGGTGTGCAGGGAACAAGACAAAACAAATGGACACATGTAGATTGATTGGGGAATGAAAACCAGGTGTGCAGGGAACAAGACAAAACAAATGGACACATGGAGCGGCGATGGCTAGAAAGTGACGTCGATCGCCGAACGAACAAGGGGAGGAGCCGATTTCGGTGGAAGTCGTGACAACAAACATCCAATTGAAGCCCTACATGCAAAATTCTGTTGGAAAATTCTACAAGTCCAATGAAATACACCGACTAATGCTTGTAGGGCAGAATTGGGCTGCTTTCCGGTGCTAAAGAAATACAGACAATATCTAAACAAAATCTGATACGTCTAAATTCAAGTCCAAATTCAAGTCTGCAATTTAAAGCACTTCAAACCCAAGAGCTGAGCCCAGAAACGAGCCCTCTCAGTCAGCTGGTGTTGGACCTAACCAACCACGCTGAACCCAGAAACGAACCAATCAAATTACTCATATTTACAACATTGGAAAATACAAAACAAAATCCCAAAACCGACTAAATTTCTATCTGACCCTAAACGGAGAATATGAATTGACTGATTATCTCTACTCTGTCAGAGATACGAAGCAGAAACACATCCTTACTAAGTACAGGCTGAGTGACCACCGATTGGCAATAGGAACTGGCAGACATGAAAAGACATGGCTACCCAAAGAGGAGTGTGTATGTGGTCACTGCACAACAGGGGAGGTAGAAACAGAGATTCACTTTCTCCTTTACTGTGATAAATATTCCTCACAAAGAGATTCATTATTCACAGAAATGACTACATTTATTCCAAATTTTAACTAATTAAAACCGGAGGAAAAACAAAAAATACTCATAGACGAAGGAGCAATGGCTTCTCTTGCAGCCAAATATGTGTTTGCCTGCCATAGCTGAGGGACACTGGATGATAACATCTGTATATTAGTAACTTACTTATTATTAGTGTTACTGTTATTACTATTATCATTGTTGTTGTGATTATCATTCCAAATTGTATGGGTAGTAGTAGTAGTAGTAGTATTATTAGTAGTAGTTGTAGTGGAAGTAGTAGTAGTAGTAGTAGTATTATTAGTAGTAGTTGTAGTTGAAGTAGTAGTAGTAGTAGTATTATTAGTAGTAGTAGTTGTAGTGGAAGTAGTAGTAGTAGTAGTAGTATTAGTAGTAGTAGTTGTAGTGGAAGTAGTAGTAGTAGTAGTCGTAATAGTAGTAGTAGTTGTAGTTGTAGTTGTAGTTGAAGTAGTAGTAGTAGTAGTAGTAGTAGTAGTAGTAGTAGTAGTAGTAGTAGTTAATATATGCCATTTAGTTGTGATGATGATGGTAGTGGTAGTAGTCGTAGTTGTAGTAGTAGTAGTAGTAATAGTAGTAGTAGTAGTAGTAGTAGTAGTAGTTGTTGTAGTTGTAGTTGTAGTAGTAGTAGTAGTTGTGATGATGATGGTAGTCATAGTAGTAGTAGTTGTAGTTGTAGTAGTAGTAGTAGTAGTAGTAGTAGGGTGACGGTAATGATAGCAGTTTAGTGATGATGGTGGTAGTAGTAGTAGTAGTAGTAGTAGTAGTAGTAGTAGTAGTAGTAGTAGTAGTAGTAGTTGTAGTTGTAGTAGTAGTAGTTGTTGTAGTAGTAGTAGGGTGACGGTAATGATAGCAGTTTAGTGATGATGGTGGTAGTAGTAGTAGTAGTAGTAGTAGTAGTAGTAGTAGTAGTAGTAGTTGTAGTTGTAGTAGTAGTAGTTGTTGTAGTAGTAGTAGGGTGACGGTAATGATAGCAGTTTAGTGATGATGATGGTGGTAGTAGTAGTAGTAGTAGTAGTCGTAGTAGTAGTAGTAGTTGTTGTAGTTGTAGTAGTAGTAGTTGTGATGATGATGGTAGTCATAGTAGTAGTAGTAGTAGCAGTAGTAGTAGTTGTAGTAGTAGTAGTAGTAGTAGTAGTAGTAGTAGTAGTAGTAGGGAGACGGTAATGATAGCAGTTTAGTGATGATGGTGGTGGTAGTAGTAGTAGTAGTTGTTGTAGTAGTAGTAGTAGTAGGGTGACGGTAATGATAGCAGTTTAATGATGATGATGGTGGTAGTAGTAGCCGTAGTAGTAGTAGTAGTAGTAGTAGTAGTAGTAGTAGTGTGACGGTAATGATAGCAGTTTAGTGATGATGGTGGTAGTAGTAGTAGTAGTCGTAGTCGTAGTAGTAGTAGTAGTAGTAGTAGTTGTAGTAGTAGTTGTTGTAGTAGTAGTAGTAGTAGTAGTAGTAGTAGTAGTTGTTGTAGTAGTAGTAGGGTGACGGTAATGATAGCAGTTTAGTGATGATGATGGTAGTAGTAGGAGTAGTAGTCATAGTAGTAGTAGTAGCAGTAGTAGTAGTAGTAGTTGTAGTAGTAGTTGTTGTAGTAGTAGTTGTTGTAGTAGTAGTTGTAGTTGTAGTTGTAGTAGTAGTAGTTGTGATGATGATGGTAGTCATAGTAGTAGTAGTAGTAGTTGTAGTAGTAGGGTGACGGTAATGATAGCAGTTTAGTGATGATGGTGGTGGTAGTAGTAGTTTAGTAGTAGTAGTAGTTGTTGTAGTAGTAGGAGCAGTAGTTGTTGTTGTTGTAGTAGTAGTAGTAGTAGTAGTAGTAGTAGTAGTAGTAGTAGTAGTAGTAGTAGTTGTAGTAGTAGTAGTAGTTGTTGTAGTAGTAGTTGTTGTAGTAGTAGGAGCAGTAGTTGTTGTTGTTGTAGTAGTAGTAGTAGTAGTAGTAGTAGTAGTAGTAGTAGTTGTTGTAGTAGTAGTTGTAGTAGTAGTAATTGTTGTAGGTGTAGTTGTAGTAGTAGTAGTTGTGATGATGATGGAAGTCATAGTAGTAGTAGTAGTTGTAGTTGTAGTATTAGTAGTAGTAGTAGTAGTAGTAGCTGTAGTTGTAGTTGGAGTTGTAGTAGTTGTGATGATGATGGTAGTCATAGTAGTAGTAGTAGTCGTAGTTGTAGTAGTAGTAGTAGTAGTTGTAGTTGTAGTAGTAGTAGTAGGGTGACGGTAATGATAGCAGTTTAGTGATGATGGTGGTGGTAGTAGTAGTTTAGTAGTAGTAGTAGTTGTTGTAGTAGTAGGAGCAGTAGTTGTTGTTGTAGTAGTAGTAGTAGTAGTAGTAGTAGTAGTAGTTGTAGTTGTGATGATGATGGTAGTCATAGTAGTAGTAGTAGTAGTTGTAGTTGTAGTAGTAGTAGTAGTAGGGTGACGGTAATGATAGCAGTTTAGTGATGATGGTGGTGGTAGTAGTAGTTTAGTAGTAGTAGTAGTTGTAGTAGTAGGAGCAGTAGTTGTTGTTGTTGTAGTAGTAGTAGTAGTAGTAGTAGTAGTAGTAGTAGTAGTAGTAGTTGTTGTAGTTGTGATGATGATGGTAGTCATAGTAGTAGTAGTAGTAGTTGTAGTTGTAGTAGTAGTAGTAGGGTGACGGTAATGATAGCAGTTTAGTGATGATGGTGGTGGTAGTAGTAGTTTAGTAGTAGTAGTAGTTGTAGTAGTAGGAGCAGTAGTTGTTGTTGTTGTAGTAGTAGTAGTAGTAGTAGTAGTAGTAGTAGTAGTAGTAGTTGTAGTTGTGATGATGATGGTAGTCATAGTAGTAGTAGTAGTAGTTGTAGTAGTAGTAGTAGGGAGACGGTAATGATAGCAGTTTAGTGATGATGGTGGTGGTAGTAGTAGTAGTAGTCGTAGTAGTAGTAGTAGTAGTAGTTGTAGTAGTAGTAGTTGTTGTAGTAGGGTGACGGTAATGAAAGCAGTTTAGTGATGATGATGATGCTGGTAGTAATGATGATGGTAGTTGTAGTACTGAAGCCAATACTTATTTTCCACCATAATTTGCAAATAAATTCATTCAAAATCCTACAATGTGATTTCTGGATTTTTTTTTCTCATTTTGTCTGTCATAGTTGAAGTGTACCTATGATGAAAATTACAGGCCTCTCTCATCTTTTTAAGTGGGAGAACTTGCACAATTGGTGGCTGACTAAATACGTTTTTGCCCCACTGTATATATTTTATACATTGTTGCTCTGGCAATATTGACGCAATTGTTTTCATGCCAAAAAAGCAGCTTGATTTTGAATTAGAATTTTAGAAAGAGAAGACAACAGAGAGAGAGATGAGAGAATAGAAGAGAAGACAACCGAGAGAGAGATGAGAGAATAGAAGAGAAGACAACCGAGAAAGAGAGGGAGAGAAGATAAGACAACAGACAGAGAGAGAGAAGAGAAACCAAGAGAGAGAGAAGAGAAGACAACAGAGAGAGAGAAGAGAAACCAAGAGAGGGAGAGAAGAGAAGACAACAGACAGAGAGAGAGAAGAGAAACCAAGAGAGAGAGAAGAGAATACAACAGAGAGAGAGAGATGCATAATTCTGCAAAAAATATCCTCCGTGTACAACGAAGAACACCAAATAATGCAGGCAGAGCAGTTAGGCCGATAATTATCCAGAAAAGAGCTGGTCCTGGGGCTCTGTTCACAAACACAACCCACAGAGCCGCAGGACAACAGCACAATTAGACCCAATCAAATCATGAGAAAACAAAAAGATAATTACTTGACACATTGGAAAGAATTAACAAAAAAACAGAGCGAACTAGAATGTCATTTGGCCCTACACAGAGAGTACACAGTGGCAGAATACCTGACCACTGTGACTGACCCAAACTTAAGGAAAGCTTTGACTATGTACAGTACAGAATCAGTGAGCATAGCCTTGCTTTTGAGAAAGGCCGCCGTAGGCAGACATGGCTCTCAAGAGAAGACAGGCTATGCTCACTGCCCACAAAATGAGGTGGAAACTGTCCAATGTCCTAACCTCCTGTCCAACGTCCTAACCTTCTGTCCAACGTCCTAACCTCCTGTTCAATGTCCTAACCTCCTGTCCAATGTATGACCATATTAGAGACACATATTTCCCTCAGATTACACAGATCCACAAAGAATTCGAAAACAAATCCAATTTTGATAATCTCCCATATCTTTTGGGTGAAATTCCACAGTGTTCCATCACAGCAGCAAGATTTGTGACCTGTTGCCACAAGAAAAGGGCAACCAGTGAAGAACAACCACCATTGTAAATACAACCCATATTTATGCTTATTTATTTTCCCTTGTGTACCCCTAACCATTTGTACATCGTTACAACACTGTATATATACGTAATATGACATTTGCAATGTCTTTATTTTTTTGAAACTTCTGTATGTGTAATGTTTAATGTTCATTTGTATTGTTTATTTCACTTTTGTATATTATCTACCTCACTTGCTTTGGCAATGTTAACACATGTTTCCCATGCCAGTAAAGCCCCTTGAATTGAATTGAATTGAGAAGACAACAGAGAGAAGAGAAGACAACAGAGAGAAGAGAAGACAACAGAGAGAAGAGAAGACAACAGAGAGAAGAGAAGAAAACAGAGAGAAGAGAAGACAACAGAGAGAAGAGAAGACAACAGAGAGAAGAGAAGACAACAGAGAGAAGAGAAGACAACAGAGAGAAGAGAAGAAAACAGAGAGAAGAGAATATAACAGAGAGAAGACAACAGACAACAGAGAGAAGAGAAGACAACAGAGAGAAAGACAACAGAGAGAAGACAACAGAGAGAAGAGAAGACAACAGAGAGAAGAGAAGATAACAGAGAGAAGAGAAGACAACAGAGAGAAGAGAATATAACAGAGAGAAGAGAAGACAACAGAGAGAAGAGAAGACAACAGAGAGAAGAGAAGACAACAGAGAGAAGAGAAGACAACAGAGAGAAGAGAAGACAACAGAGAGAAGATAATATAACAGAGAGAAGAGAAGACAACAGAGTGAAGAGAATATAACAGACAGAAGAGAAGACAACAGAGAGAAGAGAAGACAACAGAGAGAAGAGAAGACAACAGAGAGAAGAGAAGACAATAGAGAGAAGAGAAGACAACAGAGAGAAGATAATATAACAGAGAGAAGAGAAGACAACAGAGAGAAGAGAAGACAACAGAGAGAAGAGAAGACAACAGAGAGAAGAGAAGATAACAGAGAGAAGAGAAGACAACAGAGAGAAGAGAAGACAACAGAGAGAAGAGAAGACAACAGAGAGAAGAGAAGACAACAGAGAGAAGAGAAGACAATAGAGAGAAGAGAAGATAACAGAGAGAAGAGAAGACAACAGAGAGAAGAGAAGACAACAGAGAGAAGAGAAGACAACAGAGAGAAGAGAAGATAACAGAGAGGGAAGAGAAGACAACAGAGAGAAGAGAAGACAACAGAGAGAAGAGAAGATAACAGAGAGGGAAGAGAAGACAACAGAGAGAAGAGAAGACAACAGAGAGAAGAGAAGACAACATAAAGAGAAGAGAAGACAACAGAGAGAAGAGAAGACAACATAAAGAGAAGAGAAGACAACAGAGAGAAGAGAAGACGACAGAGAGAAGAGAAGACAACAGAGAGAAGAGAAGATAACAGAGAGGGAAGAGAAGACAACAGAGAGAAGAGAAGACAACAGAGAGAAGAGAAGACAACAGAGAGAAGAGAAGACAACAGAGAGAAGAGAAGACAACAGAGAGAAGAGAAGACAACAGAGAGAAGAGAAGACAACAGAGAGAAGAGAAGACAACAGAGAGAAGAGAAGATAACAGAGAGAAGAGAATATAACAGAGAGAAGAGAAGCCAACAGAGAGAAGAGAAGACAACAGAGAGAAGAGAATATAACAGAGAGAAGAGAAGACAACAGAGAGAAGAGAATATAAAAGAGAGAAGAGAAGACAACAGAGAGAAGAGAAGACAACAGAGAGAAGAGAATATAACAGAGAGGAGAGAAGACAACAGAGAGAAGAGAAGACAACAGAGAGAAGAGAAGACAACAGAGAGAAGAGAAGACAACAGAGAGAAGAGAAGACAACAGAGAGAAGAGAAGATAACAGAGAGAAGAGAAGACAACAGAGAGAAGAGAAGACAACAGAGAGAAGAGAAGACAACAGAGAGAAGAGAAGACAACAGAGAGAAGAGAAGACAACAGAGAGAAGAGAAGACAACATAAAGAGAAGAGAAGACAACAGAGAGAAGAGAAGACAACATAAAGAGAAGAGAAGACAACAGAGAGAAGAGAAGACAACAGAGAGAAGAGAAGACAACAGAGAGAAGAGAAGATAACAGAGAGGGAAGAGAAGACAACAGAGAGAAGAGAAGACAACAGAGAGAAGAGAAGACAACAGAGAGAAGAGAAGACAACAGAGAGAAGAGAAGACAACAGAGAGAAGAGAAGATAACAGAGAGAAGAGAAGATAACAGAGAGAAGAGAAGACAACAGAGAGAAGAGAAGATAACAGAGAGAAGAGAAGATAACAGAAAGAAGAGAAGACAACAGAGAGAAGAGAAGACACCAGAGAGAAGAGAAGACAACAGAGAGAAGAGAAGACAATAGAGAGGGAAGAGTAAAAAGAGAAAATTGAATACAGTGGTGGAGTGAGGGAGGGAGGGAGGGAGATGAGGAGTGGTGGAGGGAGGGAGGGAGGGAGGGAGATGAGGAGTGGTGGAGGGAGGGAGGGAGGGAGATGAGGAGTGGTGGCGGGAGGGAGGGAGATGAGGAGTGGTGGCGGGAGGGAGGGAGATGAGGAGTGGTGGAGGGAGGGAGGGAGGGAGATGAGGAGTGGTGGCGGGAGGGAGGGAGATGAGGAGTGGTGGAGGGAGGGAGGGAGGGAGTATCTGTGGGTTTATAATGGCTTCTGTCTGTTTGCCAAACAGAGTCCCAGCCAAGAGGTTCCATTATACTGATCTCTCCATCATTTATGTAGTGTGTGTGTTTGTGTGTGTTTGTGTGTGTATGTGTGTGTCTTTTGACGTTAAATTTGCATGCTGGAAGATTCAAGGATAGGAATTTATGGAATGGGAAGATGAGAGAGGGGGAGAGAGAGAGGGGGAGAGAGAGAAGGAGAGACAGAGAGAGGGGGGAAAAGAGAGAGAGACAGAGACAGAGAGAGAGACAGAGAGAGAGACAGAGAGAGAGGGAGACAGACAGAGAGAGATAGAGAGATAGTGAAAGAAAGGGAGATGGGGATAGGGGTTACATGGGGATAGTAGTCTTGTCCGATGCACTCATGCTGGTCTGTTTAAACCAATGAAGATAACAGGATGGGTACTACTGCTCTCTCTCCATACCCACCCCCTTCTCTCTCTCTCTCTCCCTCTCTCTCTCTCTCTCTCTCTCTCTCTCTCTCTCTCTCTCTCTCTCTCTCTCTCTCTCTCTCTCTCTCTCTCTCTCTCTCTCTCTGTCTCTCTCTCTCTCTCTCTCTCTCTCTCTCTCTCTCTCTCTCTCTCTCTCTCTCTCTCTCTCTCTCTCTCTCTCTCTCTCTCTCTCTCTTTTTTTTTTTAAAGAGACTGAGGAAGGGGGTGGAAAGGTAATGATGGATGGATGAGAGATGACAGACTGATGTACTATTTCTTTTTGTCTTGGCCGACCTAAAGGAACGTTTGGCTTCCTGATGGTCTCTGGATCACTTCCTGGTTTGGCCTGTATAGCACATACTGAAAACACTTATAACATAACACAGCAGTGACCACACTAAACAACACTCACACCAAACACACCACTCACGCACGCACACACGCACACACGCACACACACTGACTCTATCACTCACTGACTCACACACACAAACACACAAGCACACATGACAGTCAACAGAAGCTCTAGTCTACAGTAGTCTGGAGGACAGCTCTTCTCACATCACATCATTATGACAGTCAACAGAAGCTCTGGTCTACAGTAGTCTGGAGGACAGCTCTTCTCACATCATTAGGACAGTCAACAGAAGCTCTGGTCTACAGTAGTCTGGAGGACAGCTCTTCTCACATCATTAGGACAGTCAACAGAAGCTCTGGTCTACAGTAGTCTGGATGACAGCTCGTCTCAAACTCTTATTCCATGTTATACCATTGTTGAATACTCGTTTCTGATTGGCTTGAAGGGGCATTCTAGAGCGTGTGTTATTTCCATCCTTTATGCACTGCAATAATCAATGACTTTGACGTTCCTTTTTACACGGTATATTTTTGGGTCTGTTTATGAAAGCAGCAGTCGAATTGAAAACATTATTGCCATGGTTAATTAAATTCGATTTTCATAATAGCAAGCTAGGACCGATGGTTCGGCTAGCTGCACTAGCAAGTCTGTTCGGTTACCGCGGCAACCGCTGTAGCTATGAGGCAAAAAGCTTGCTAGCGACTGCAAGGGATGACGTCTCATTTCTACTGGCAGATTGACACATGTCGAGCGGCAGAAACAATGTTAAATTCTGAAAGAGATAATCAACTCAGAGCTTTGTGTTCTCTGGAAAACAACCCAACAGCGCTAACACCGCTTCCACGGCATTATTTACCAGAGAACACAAAGCCCCTCGTTGATTATCCCTTACTGAAACAGAAGAGAGAGAATGAGAGAAAAGGAAGGGAGAAGATATGTTGTTATGGAGGGACGAGTGGTGGAGAGAGAGGGACTTTTATACTAGTTTTTCTCAGTGTGTGTGTATCTTGCCCACCTGCCTTCTCTGTCCTCGTAGCTTTGTGTGTCTGTGTCTCTGCACATGTGCGTGGGCCTGCTGAATGGTGGCCTGTGGGCTTGTGAGCCTACGTGTTTGTGTACCTTGCCCACCTCCCCACTCTGTCCTTATAGCTTTGTGTGTTAGTGTCTCTGCATGCTTGCCAGTGGGCTTGTGGGCCTACGTGTGTGTGTGTGTGTGTGTGTGTGTGTGTGTGTGTGTGTGTGTGTGTGTGTGTGTGTGTGTGTGTGTGTGTGTGTGTGTGTGTGTGTGTGTGTGTGTGTGTGTGTGTGTGTGTGTGTGTGTGTGTGTGTGTGTGTGTGTGTGTGTGTGTGTGCACTCTTATACTTCTTCAGATTAATTGTAAAAATAAGTTAAGTCCTTACAGGGTAACGGAGTGTTGAAGGCCTGTAGATGAACCTGACAGGGTGCTGCAGTGTTGAAGGGATATAGATTAACCTGACAGGGTAACGGAGTGTTGAAGGGATATAGATTAACCTGACAGGGTGATGCAGTGTTGAAGGGATATAGATTAACCTGACAGGGTGATGCAGTGTTGAAGGGATATAGATTAACCTGACAGGGTGCTGTAGTGTTGAAGGGATATAGATTAACCTGACAGGGTAACGGAGTGTTGAAGGGATATAGATTAACCTGACAGGGTGATGCAGTGTTGAAGGGATATAGATTAACCTGACAGGGTGATGCAGTGTTGAAGGGATATAGATTAACCTGACAGGGTAACGGAGTGTTGAAGGGATATAGATTAACCTGACAGGGTGATGTAGTGTTGAAGGGATATAGATTAACCTGACAGGGTAACGGAGTGTTGAAGGGATATAGATTAACCTGACAGGGTGATGCAGTGTTGAAGGGATATAGATTAACCTGACAGGGTGATGCAGTGTTGAAGGGATATAGATTAACCTGACAGGGTAACGGAGTGTTGAAGGGATATAGATTAACCTGACAGGGTAACAGAGTGTTGAAGGGATATAGATGAAGCTGACAGGGTGATGTAGTGTTGAAGGGATATAGATGAAACTGACAGGGTGATGCAGTGTTGAAGGGATATAGATGAAACTGACAGGGTGATGCAGTGTTGAAGGGATATAGATGAAGCTGACAGGGTGATGTAGTGTTGAAGGGATATAGATTAACCTGACAGGGTAACGGAGTGTTGAAGGGATATAGATGAACCTGACAGGGTAACAGAGTGTTGAAGGGATATAGATTAACCTGACAGGGTGATGTAGTGTTGAAGGGATATAGATTAACCTGACAGGGTAACAGAGTGTTGAAGGGATATAGATTAACCTGACAGGGTGATGCAGTGTTGAAGGGATATAGATGAACCTGACAGGGTAACAGAGTGTTGAAGGGATATAGATTAACCTGACAGGGTAACAGAGTGTTGAAGGGATATAGATTAACCTGACAGGGTGATGCAGTGTTGAAGGGATATATATGAACCTGACAGGGTAACAGAGTGTTGAAGGGATATAGATTAACCTGACAGGGTAACAGAGTGTTGAAGGGATATAGATGAACCTGACAGGGTAACGTAGTGTTGAAGGGATATAGATTAACCTGACAGGGTAACAGAGTGTTGAAGGGATATAGATTAACCTGACAGGGTAACGGAGTGTTGAAGGGATATAGATTAACCTGACAGGGTAACAGAGTGTTGAAGGGATATAGATTAAACTGACAGGGTGATGTAGTGTTGAAGGGATATAGATTAAACTGACAGGGTGATGTAGTGTTGAAGGGATATAGATTAACCTGACAGGGTAACAGAGTGTTGAAGGGATATAGATTAACCTGACAGGGTAACGGAGTGTTGAAGGGATATAGATTAACCTGACAGGGTAACAGAGTGTTGAAGGGATATAGATTAACCTGACAGGGTGATGTAGTGTTGAAGGGATATAGATTAACCTGACAGGGTAACAGAGTGTTGAAGGGATATAGATGAACCTGACAGGGTAACAGAGTGTTGAAGGGATATAGATTAACCTGACAGGGTAACGGAGTGTTGAAGGGATATAGATTAAACTGACAGGGTGATGTAGTGTTGAAGGGATATAGATTAACCTGACAGGGTAACAGAGTGTTGAAGGGATATAGATTAACCTGACAGGGTGATGTAGTGTTGAAGGGATATAGATTAACCTGACAGGGTAACAGAGTGTTGAAGGGATATAGATTAAACTGACAGGGTGATGTAGTGTTGAAGGGATATAGATTAACCTGACAGGGTAACAGAGTGTTGAAGGGATATAGATTAACCTGACAGGGTAACGGAGTGTTGAAGGGATATAGATTAAACTGACAGGGTGATGTAGTGTTGAAGGGATATAGATGAACCTGACAGGGTAACAGAGTGTTGAAGGGATATAGATTAACCTGACAGGGTAACAGAGTGTTGAAGGGATATAGATGAACCTGACAGGGTAACAGAGTGTTGAAGGGATATAGATGAACCTGACAGGGTGATGTAGTGTTGAAGGGATATAGATTAACCTGACAGGGTAACGTAGTGTTGAAGGGATATAGATTAACCTGACAGGGTGATGCAGTGTTGAAGGGATATAGATTAACCTGACAGGGTAACGGAGTGTTGAAGGGATATAGATTAACCTGACAGGGTGATGTAGTGTTGAAGGGATATAGATGAACCTGACAGGGTAACGTAGTGTTGAAGGGATATAGATTAACCTGACAGGGTGATGTAGTGTTGAAGGGATATAGATTAACCTGACAGG
The DNA here is from genome assembly GCF_021184085.1 of Oncorhynchus gorbuscha. Taxonomy (NCBI): domain Eukaryota; kingdom Metazoa; phylum Chordata; class Actinopteri; order Salmoniformes; family Salmonidae; genus Oncorhynchus; species Oncorhynchus gorbuscha. Next base: position 138,769 of record NW_025746163.1, read on the forward strand.
GTAACGTAGTGTTGAAGGGATATAGATTAACCTGACAGGGTGATGCAGTGTTGAAGGGATATAGATTAACCTGACAGGGTAACAGAGTGTTGAAGGGATATAGATGAACCTGACAGGGTAACGTAGTGTTGAAGGGATATAGATTAACCTGACAGGGTGATGCAGTGTTGAAGGGATATAGATTAACCTGACAGGGTAACGGAGTGTTGAAGGGATATAGATTAACCTGACAGGGTAACAGAGTGTTGAAGGGATATAGATGAACCTGACAGGGTAACAGAGTGTTGAAGGGATATAGATGAACCTGACAGGGTAACAGAGTGTTGAAGGGATATAGATGAACCTGACAGGGTAACAGAGTGTTGAAGGGATATAGATGAACCTGACAGGGTGATGTAGTGTTGAAGGGATATAGATGAACCTGACAGGGTAACAGAGTGTTGAAGGGATATAGATTAACCTGACAGGGTGCTGCATTGTGTGTTGTTGTCCTTGACTGTGGCTCAGTAGTTTTATGATGTTCCTTGATGTGTAGGAGGAAGACGTTCTGTTAACACCAGCACAGGAGGCATATTTTACTTCATGATAACATGCTTTATTTCTTAAACACATATCACACACGCACGTACGCAGACACACACACACACACACACACACACACACACACACACACACACACACACACACACACACACACACACACACACACACACACACACACACACACACACACACACACACACACACACACACACACACACACACACACACAGAGAGATAAAGGCTATACATGAGAAAAATATGCATAGTGTGTGTGTGTGTGTGTGTGTATGTGTGTGTGTGTGTGTGTGTGTGTGTGTGTGTGTGTGTGTGTGTGTGTGTGTGTGTGTGTGTGTGTGTGTGTGTGTGTGTGTGTGTGTGTGTGTGTGTGTGTGTGTGTGTGTGTGTGTGTGTGTGTGTGTGTGTGTGTGGTTGTGTGTGGTTGTGTGTGTGTTTGTGTGTGTATGTGCGTGCGTGCGTGCGTGCGTGCGTGTGTGTGCGTGTGTGTGTGTGTCTGCGTACGTGATATGTTTAAGAAATAAAGCATATTATCATGAAGTAAAAAGTGAATGAATAACATATTTAATCATGAATAACCAGAAGCAGCAGTAAAACACACGAGGGGATTAGAGGAAACATCATTACTACAGTAGAAACATTAATGATGGATGCTGTGAGTTGGATGAATTCCCATAGAACCTGTTATGCAGACAGAGGAGCCTGTTCCTTACAGGAGGAGGCTGAAGTTCTTCCTCAAGGACGCCATTATTATCCATATAATGATCAACTATTTAGACTGACCCACTGGGTTATAGATGGACCTGTATAAACTACCTACATTACAGGGTTATAGATGGACCTGTATAAACTACCTACATTACTGGTTATAGATGGACCTGTATAAACTACCTAGTACCTCATTACTGGGTTATAGATGGACCTGTATAAACTACCTACATTACTGGGTTATAGATGGACCTGTATAAACTACCTAGTACCTCATTACTGGTTATAGATGGACCTGTATAAACTACCTACATTACTGGGTTATAGATGGACCTGTATAAACTACCTAGTACCTCATTACTGGTTATAGATGGACCTGTATAAACTACCTCATTACTGGGTTATAGATGGACCTGTATAAACTACCTAGTACCTCATTACTGGTTATAGATGGACCTGTATAAACTACCTAGTACCTCATTACTGGTTATAGATGGACCTGTATAAACTACCTAGTACCTCATTACTGGTTATAGATGGACCTGTATAAACTACCTCATTACTGGGTTATAGATGGACCTGTATAAACTACCTAGTACCTCATTACTGGTTATAGATGGACCTGTATAAACTACCTAGTACCTCATTACTGGTTATAGATGGACCTGTATAAACTACCTAGTACCTCATTACTGGTTATAGATGGACCTGTATAAACTACCTCATTACTGGGTTATAGATGGACCTGTATAAACTACCTACATTACTGGGTTATAGATGGACCTGTATAAACTACCTAGTACCTCATTACTGGTTATAGATGGACCTGTATAAACTACCTAGTACCTCATTACTGGTTATAGATGGACCTGTATAAACTACCTAGTACCTCATTACTGGTTATAGATGGACCTGTATAAACTACCTCATTACTGGGTTATAGATGGACCTGTATAAACTACCTAGTACCTCATTACTGGTTATAGATGGACCTGTATAAACTATCTACATTACTGGGTTATAGATGGACCTGTATAAACTACCTACATTACTGGGTTATAGATGGACCTGTATAAACTACCTACATTACTGGGTTATAGATGGACCTGTATAAACTACCTACATTACTGGGTTATAGATGGACCTGTATAAACTACCTACATTACTGGTTATAGATGGACCTGTATAAACTACCTACATTACTGGGTTATAGATGGACCTGTATAAACTACCTAGTACCTCATTACTGGGTTATAGATGGACCTGTATAAACTACCTACATTACTGGTTATAGATGGACCTGTATAAACTACCTACATTACTGGTTATAGATGGACCTGTATAAACTACCTACATTACTGGGTTATAGATGGACCTGTATAAACTACCTAGTACCTCATTACTGGGTTATAGATGGACCTGTATAAACTACCTACATTACTGGTTATAGATGGACCTGTATAAACTACCTACATTACTGGTTATAGATGGACCTGTATAAACTACCTAGTACCTCATTACTGGGTTATAGATGGACCTGTATAAACTACCTACATTACTGGTTATAGATGGACCTGTATAAACTACCTAGTACCTCATTACTGGGTTATAGATGGACCTGTATAAACTACCTAGTACCTCATTACTGGGTTATAGATGGACCTGTATAAACTACCTACATTACTGGGTTATAGATGGACCTGTATAAACTACCTACATTACTGGGTTATAGATGGACCTGTATAAACTACCTAGTACCTCATTACTGGGTTATAGATGGACCTGTATAAACTACCTACATTACTGGGTTATAGATGGACCTGTATAAACTACCTAGTACCTCATTACTGGTTATAGATGGACCTGTATAAACTACCTACATTACTGGGTTATAGATGGACCTGTATAAACTACCTAGTACCTCATTACTGGTTATAGATGGACCTGTATAAACTACCTCATTACTGGGTTATAGATGGACCTGTATAAACTACCTAGTACCTCATTACTGGTTATAGATGGACCTGTATAAACTACCTAGTACCTCATTACTGGTTATAGATGGACCTGTATAAACTACCTACATTACTGGGTTATAGATGGACCTGTATAAACTACCTAGTACCTCATTACTGGGTTATAGATGGACCTGTATAAACTACCTACATTACTGGTTATAGATGGACCTGTATAAACTACCTACATTACTGGTTATAGATGGACCTGTATAAACTACCTACATTACTGGGTTATAGATGGACCTGTATAAACTACCTAGTACCTCATTACTGGGTTATAGATGGACCTGTATAAACTACCTACATTACTGGTTATAGATGGACCTGTATAAACTACCTACATTACTGGTTATAGATGGACCTGTATAAACTACCTAGTACCTCATTACTGGGTTATAGATGGACCTGTATAAACTACCTACATTACTGGTTATAGATGGACCTGTATAAACTACCTACATTACTGGTTATAGATGGACCTGTATAAACTACCTAGTACCTCATTACTGGGTTATAGATGGACCTGTATAAACTACCTACATTACTGGTTATAGATGGACCTGTATAAACTACCTACATTACTGGTTATAGATGGACCTGTATAAACTACCTAGTACCTCATTACTGGGTTATAGATGGACCTGTATAAACTACCTACATTACTGGTTATAGATGGACCTGTATAAACTACCTAGTACCTCATTACTGGGTTATAGATGGACCTGTATAAACTACCTAGTACCTCATTACTGGGTTATAGATGGACCTGTATAAACTACCTACATTACTGGGTTATAGATGGACCTGTATAAACTACCTACATTACTGGGTTATAGATGGACCTGTATAAACTACCTAGTACCTCATTACTGGGTTATAGATGGACCTGTATAAACTACCTACATTACTGGGTTATAGATGGACCTGTATAAACTACCTAGTACCTCATTACTGGTTATAGATGGACCTGTATAAACTACCTACATTACTGGGTTATAGATGGACCTGTATAAACTACCTAGTAACTCATTACAGGGTTATAGATGGACCTGTATAAACTACCTAGTACCTCATTACTGGTTATAGATGGACCTGTATAAACTACCTCATTACTGGGTTATAGATGGACCTGTATAAACTACCTAGTACCTCATTACTGGGTTATAGATGGACCTGTATAAACTACCTACATTACTGGGTTATAGATGGACCTGTATAAACTACCTACATTACTGGGTTATAGATGGACCTGTATAAACTACCTAGTACCTCATTACTGGTTATAGATGGACCTGTATAAACTACCTACATTACTGGGTTATAGATGGACCTGTATAAACTACCTACATTACTGGGTTATAGATGGACCTGTATAAACTACCTACATTACTGGGTTATAGATGGACCTGTATAAACTACCTACATTACTGGGTTATAGATGGACCTGTATAAACTACCTACATTACTGGGTTATAGATGGACCTGTATAAACTACCTAGTACCTCATTACTGGGTTATAGATGGACCTGTATAAACTACCTACATTACTGGGTTATAGATGGACCTGTATAAACTACCTAGTACCTCATTACTGGGTTATAGATGGACCTGTATAAACTACCTACATTACTGGGTTATAGCTGGACCTGTATAAACTACCTAGTACCTCATTACTGGTTATAGATGGACCTGTATAAACTACCTACATTACTGGTTATAGATGGACCTGTATAAACTACCTAGTACCTCATTACTGGGTTATAGATGGACCTGTATAAACTACCTAGTACCTCATTACTGGTTATAGATGGACCTGTATAAACTACCTACATTACTGGGTTATAGATGGACCTGTATAAACTACCTACATTACTGGGTTATAGATGGACCTGTATAAACTACCTACATTACTGGGTTATAGATGGACCTGTATAAACTACCTACATTACTGGGTTATAGATGGACCTGTATAAACTACCTACATTACTGGGTTATAGATGGACCTGTATAAACTACCTAGTACCTCATTACTGGGTTATAGATGGACCTGTATAAACTACCTACATTACTGGGTTATAGATGGACCTGTATAAACTACCTAGTACCTCATTACTGGGTTATAGATGGACCTGTATAAACTACCTACATTACTGGGTTATAGCTGGACCTGTATAAACTACCTAGTACCTCATTACTGGTTATAGATGGACCTGTATAAACTACCTACATTACTGGTTATAGATGGACCTGTATAAACTACCTAGTACCTCATTACTGGGTTATAGATGGACCTGTATAAACTACCTACATTACTGGGTTATAGATGGACCTGTATAAACTACCTACATTACTGGTTATAGATGGACCTGTATAAACTACCTACATTACTGGTTATAGATGGACCTAATATCACATTACTGTTAAACCCTGGTCCTGTATAAACTACCTAGTACCTCATTACTGTTAAACCCTGGTCCTGTATAAACTACCTAGTACCTCATTACTGTTAAACCGTGGTCCTGTATAAACTACCTACATTACTGGGTTATAGATGGACCTAATATCACATTACTGTTAAACCCTGGTCCTGTATAAACTACCTAATATACATTTACATTTACATTTAAGTCATTTAGCAGACGCTCTTATCCAGAGCAATATCACATTACTGTTAAACCCGGGTCCTGTATAAACTACCTCATTACTGTTAAACCGTGGTCCTGTATAAACTACCTCATTACTGTTAAACCCTGGTCCTTTATAAACTACCTCATTACTGTTAAACCCTGGTCCTGTATAAACTACCTCATTACAGTTAAACCCTGGTCCTGTATAAACGACCTCATTACTGTTAAACCCTGGTCCTGTATAAACGACCTCATTACTGTTAAACCCTGGTCCTGTATAAACTACCTCATTACTGTTAAACCCTGGTCCTGTATAAACTACCTAACACCCTGGTCCTGTTTAAACTACCTAACACCCTGGTCCTGTATAAACTACCTAACACCCTGGTCCTGTATAAACTACCTAACACCCTGGTCCTGTATAAACTACCTAACACCCTGGTCCTGTATAAACTACCTAACACCCTGGTCCTGTATAAACTACCTAACACCCTGGTCCTGTATAAACTACCTAACACCCTGGTCCTGTATAAACTACCTAACACCCTGGTCCTGTATAAACTACCTAACACCCTGGTCCTGTATAAACTCTAACACAGATCTCTGCTTCCACTCGGTGGCCGTTATTAAATCTAACAGGATATGTTGCTACCGTCAACCCTTCGTAACTCAGCAGACACTCTCATCCAGAGCACCTTTGACGAGTGAGTGCCTACATTTTCTCACTGGTCCCACATGGGAATCGAACCCACAACCCTAGCGTTCCACACACCATGCTTTACCCACTAGGACACATGGGACATTAAAGGACACAAATCCTATTGACACAATGGACTGGACCATCTACTTAGAGGCCAAAACAGTATGTATTAAATAAACAACCACCAAATAATATTTACTAATATTTATATATAATTTTATTTAACAGTCTACCTCTCTTATTCCACTTTTCTCAGTGTCTCAGTGACACTCCCCTCTCTCATCCCACCTCTCTCCATCCTCCTCTCTCTCATCCTCCTCTCTCTCCTTCCCTCCTCTCTCTCATCCTCCCCTCTCTCATCATCCTCTCTCTCATTCCTCCTCTCTCTCCTTCCCTCCTCTCTCTCATCCCTCCTCTCTCTCATCCCTCCTCTCTCTCATTCCCTCCTCTCTCTCCTTCCCTCCTCTCTCTCCTTCCCTCCTCTTCTCCATCCCTCCTTATCTCCTTCCCTCCTCTTTGCCTTCCCTCCTCTCTCTCCTTCCCTGCTCTCTCTCCATCCACCTCTCTCCTTCCCCCATCTTCTCCATCCCACTCTCTCTCTCTCCTCCCCTCCTTTTCTCTATCCTCCTCTCTCTCCTTCCCTCCTCTATCTCATTCCCTTCCCTCCTCTTCTCCATCCCCTCTCTCTCCTTCCCTCCTCTTCTCCTTTCCTTCTCTCTCCTTCCCTCTTCGTCTCCTTCACTCCTCTCTCTCCTTCCCTCCTCTTCTCCTTTCCTCCTCTATCGCCATCCCTCAACTCCTCTTCTCCATCATCTCTCTCTCCTTCCCTCCTCTTCTCTTTCCTCCTCTATATCCTTCCCTCCCCTCCTCTTCTTCATCATCATCTCTCTCCTTCCCTCCTCTTCTCCTTTCCTCCTCTATCTCCTTCCCTCCCCACCTCTTCTCCACCCCCTCTCTCTCCTCCTCTCCTCTTCTCCATCCCCGCTCTCTCCTTTCCTCCTCTCTCCCCTTCCCTCCTCTTCTCCTTTCCTCCTCTCTCTCCATCTCCTCTGTCTCCTTCCCTCCTCTTCTCCACCCTCCTCTCTCTCCTTCCCTCCTCTTCTCCATCTCCTCTCTCCCCTTCCCTCCTCTTCTCCACCCCACTCTCTCTCCTCCACTACTCTCCCCTTTCCTCCTCTCTCTCCATCTCCTCTCTCCCCTTCCCTCCTCTTCTCCACTCCCTCTCTCCTCCACTACTCTCCCCCTCCCCACTCCTCAGCAGCAGATCCCTACTGACCCCCACTCCCGAACCTCCTCCCACACAGGGATTTTTTCTCCTCTCCCCCCCTTACCTCCTCAACTGCTTATCCCCCGGAATTCCTGAGAGCCAATAGGAGAGCCAGGTTGCAGTAGGTGCTGATGAGGAAGGCGGCCAAGAAGAGGGGCGATGAAGATGCAGTCTTTGTGTTCGAAGTGGGCTGTGGTGGCGAAGGAGGAGTAGCCTAGGGTGACCGACCAGATAATGACGGTCAAGGTGATCTGGTGGTGATCTGGGGCAGCAGGGAGCATAGTGGTTAGAGCGTTGGGCCAGCAACCGAAATCCCTGAGCTGACAAGGTAAAAATCTGTTGTTCTGCCCCTGAACAATGCTATGAGACTAGAAATTGATCTCAGGTGCATCCTGTTTCCATTGATTATCCATGAGGTCGAAGGAATTGTCTGTAGAGCTCTGAGACAGGATTGTGTCGAGGCACAGATCTGGGGAAGGGTACCAAAACATTTCTGCAGAATTGAAGATCCCCAAGAACACAGGTGACTCCATCATTCATAAATGGAAGAAGTTTGAAACTACGAAGACTCTTCCTAGAGCTGTCCGCCCGGCCAAACTGAGCAATCGGGAGAGAAGGGCCTTGGTCAGGGAGGTGACCAAGAACCCGATGGTCACTCTGACAGAGCTCCAGAGTTCCTCTGTGGAGATGGGAGAACCTTCCAGAAGGACAGCCATCTCTGCAGCACTCCACCAATCAGGTTTTTATGGTAGAGTGGCCAGACGGAAGCCTCTCCCCAGTAAAAGGCACAACAGCCAGCTTGGAGTTTTCCAAAAGGCACATAAAGACTCTCAGACCATGAGAAACCAGATTCTCTGGTCTGATGAAACCAATATTGAACTCTTTGGCCTGAATGCTAAGAGGAAACCTGGCACCATCCCTACGGTGAAGCTCGGTGGTGGCGGCATCTTGCTGTGGGGATGATTTTCAGCGGCAGGGACTGAGAGACTAGTCAGGATCGAGGGAAAGATTAATGGAGCAAAGTACAGAGAGATTCTTGATGAAAACCTGCTCCAGAGCTCTCAGGACCTCAGACTGGTGTCGAAGGTTTAACTTCGACAGGACAATGACCTGTTTTTCCTTCGACATTGTGGGGAATTGTGTGTAGATTGATGGGGGGGGAAACTATGTAATCAATTTTAGAATAAGGCTGTAACGTAACAAAATGTGTAAAAGTCAAGGGGTCTGAATGTTTTCCTAAGGCGCTGTATAGAGGGGGAGTATCAGTATCAGCTCCATGTTCACTGGGAGTTCCCCTTGGCCTCTTATAAAGACACAGAGTTGATGATACAGCTGTATAGAGGGGAGTATCAGTATCAGCTCCATGTTCACTGGGAGGTCCCCTTGGCCTCTTATACAGACACAGACTTGATGATACAGCTGTATAGAGGGGGAGTATCAGTATCAGCTCCATGTTCACTGGGAGTTCCCTTTGGCCTCTTATACAGACACAGACTTGATGATACAGCTGTATAGAGGGGGAGTATCAGTATCAGCTCCATGTTCACTGGGAGTTCCCTTTGGCCTCTTATACAGACACAGACTTGATGATACAGCTGTATAGAGGGGGAGTATCAGTATCAGCTCCATGTTCACTGGGAGTTCCCTTTGGCCTCTTATAAAGAGACAGACTTGAAGATACAGCTGTATAGAGGGGGAGTATCAGTATCAGCTCCATGTTCACGGGGAGTTCCCTTTGGCCTCTTATAAAGACACAGAGTTGATGATACAGCTGTATAGAGGGGGAGTATCAGTATCAGCTCCATGTTCACTGGGAGGTCCCTTTGGCCTCTTATAAAGAGACAGACTTGAAGATACAGCTGTATAATCCATTTCAGACAGCAGTCCCAGGCAAGCTAATCAGGGGCTCCCGAGTGGCGCAGCAGTCTAAGGCACTGCATCTCAGCGCTAGAGCCGTCACTACAGACCTGGTTTGATTCCAGGCTGTATCACAACTGGCCGAGATTGGGAGGCCCATAGGGTGGCTCATAATTGGCTCGAAGTTGTCTGGGTTAGGGTTTGGTCAGGGTAGGCCGTCATTGTAAATAAGAATTTGTTCTTAACTGGCTTGCCTAGTTAGATAAAGGTAAGTAATTACCACTTGTTAAATAGATGTGGTATTCTATCCATTGATCTGAGCCCTGCTCTGCTCTACCTTTCTCTCCCTCTGTTCCTCCCTCTCCCTGTCCGATCTTCTATTTCCTCACGTCTCTCTCTCTCTGTCTTCCTCCCTCTCCCTGTCCGATTCTATCTTCTATTACCTCACGTCTCTCTCTCTCTGTCTTCCTCCCTCTCCCTGTCCGATTCTATCTTCTATTACCTCACGTCTCTCTCTCTCTGTCTTCCTCCCTCTCCCTGTCCAATTCTATCTTCTATTTCCTCACGTCTCTCTCCCTCTGTTCCTCCCTCTCCCTGTCCGATCTTCTATTACCTCACGTCTCTCTCTCTCTGTCTTCCTCCCTCTCCCTGTCCGGTTCTATCTTCTATTTTTCTCACGTCTCTCTCTCTCTGTCTTCCTCCCTCTCCCTGTCCGGTTCTATCTTCTATTTCCTCATGTCTCTCTCTCTCTGTCTTCCTCCCTCTCCCTGTCCGATTCTATCTTCTATTTCCTCACGTCTCTCTCTCTCTGTCTTCCTCCCTCTCCCTGTCCGATCTTTTATTACCTCACGTCTCTCTCCCTCTGTTCCTCCCTCTCCCTGTCCGGTTCTATCTTCTATTTCCTCACGTCTCTCTCTGTCTTCCTCCCTCTCCCTGTCCGATCTTCTATTACCTCACGTCTCTCTCCCTCTGTTCCTCCCTCTCCCTGTCCGGTTCTATCTTCTATTTCCTCACGTCTCTCTCCCTCTGTTCCTCCCTCTCCCTGTCCGATCTTCTATTACCTCACGTCTCTCTCCCTCTGTTCCTCCCTCTCCCTGTCCGATTCTATCTTCTATTACCTCACGTCTCTCTCTCTCTGTCTTCCTCCCTCTCCCTGTCCGATCTTCTATTACCTCACGTCTCTCTCCCTCTGTTCCTTCCTCTCCCTGTCCGATTCTATCTTCTATTACCTCACGTCTCTCTCTCTCTGTCTTCCTCCCTCTCCCTGTCCAATTCTATCTTCTATTTCCTCACGTCTCTCTCCCTCTGTTCCTCCCTCTCCCTGTCCGATCTTCTATTACCTCACGTCTCTCTCTCTGTCTTCCTCCCTCTCCCTGTCCGATCTTCTATTACCTCACGTTTCTCTCTCTCTGTCTTCCTCCCTCTCCCTGTCCGGTTCTATCTTATATTTCCTCACGTCTCTCTCTCTCTGTCTTCCTCCCTCTCCCTGTCCGGTTC
>NW_025746163.1:155000-156003 GCF_021184085.1 Oncorhynchus gorbuscha
GTAAACAACTGGTCTAGACTAACAGTGAAATGTGAAATGCCAACGTAAACAACTGGTGGAGACTAACAGTGAAATGCCAACGTGGTCTAGACTAACAGTGAAATGCCAACGTAAACAACTGGTCTAACAGTGAAATGCCAACGTAAACAACTGGTGAAAACAGTGAAATGCCAACGTAAACAACTGGTCTAGACTAACAGTGAAATGCCAACGTAACAACTGGTGGAGACTAACAGTGAAATGCCAACGTAAACAACTGGTCTAGACTAACAGTGAAATGCCAACGTAAACAACTGGTGGAGACTAACAGTGAAATGCCAACGTAAACAACTGGTCTAGACTAACAGTGAAATGCCAACGTAAACAACTGGTCTAGACTAACAGTGAAATGCCAACGTAAACAACTGGTGGAGACTAACAGTGAAATGCCAACGTAAACAACTGGTCTAGACTAACAGTGAAATGCCAACGTAAACAACTGGTCTAGGAGACTAGACAACAGTGAAATGCCAACGTAAACAACTGGTCTAACAGTGAAATGCCAACGTAAACAACTGGTGAAACAGTGAAATGCCAACGTAAACAACTGGTCTAGACTAACAGTGAAATGCCAACGTAAACAACTGGTCTAGACTAACAGTGAAATGAAATGCCAACGTAAACAACTGGTCTAGACTAACAGTGAAATGCCAACGTAAACAACTGGTCTAGACTAACAGTGAAATGCCAACGTAAACAACTGGTCTAGACTAACAGTGAAATGCCAACGTAAACAACTGGTGGAGACTAACAGTGAAATGCCAACGTAAACAACTGGTCTAGACTAACAGTGAAATGCCAACGTAAACAACTGGTGGAGACTAACAGTGAAATGCCAACGTAAACAACTGGTCTAGACTAACAGTGAAATGCCAACGTAAACAACTGGTGGTGAGACTAACAGTGAAATGCCAACGTAAACAACTGGTCTAGACTAACAGTGAAATGCCAACGTAAACAACTG
>NW_025746164.1:0-112500 GCF_021184085.1 Oncorhynchus gorbuscha
TCAACTCTAACACAATGCATCTCTGTCCTACTGGTCAACTCCTAACACAATGCATCTCTGTCCTACGGGTCAACTCCTAACACAATGCATCTCTGTCCTACGGGTCAACTCCTAACACAATGCATCTCTGTCCTACGGGTCAACTCCTAACACAATGCATCTCTGTCCTACGGGTCAACTCCTAACACAATGCATCTCTGTCCTAAACTCCTACACAATGCATCTCTGTTGCGAGGAGGAACTGAATTGTAGGCCGTCATTGAAAATAAGAATTTGTTCTTAACTGACTTGCCTTGGTAAAAAAAAGGTTTTATAAGTCACGACCCTGTCTGATGCTGGAACCTTCTGTCCCCTGGGGTCCCCTCTGTGTGAGATAGGACTGTAGTAGGTTTTAGGGTGTCTGATGGGGTGGGCCCCTCTGTGTGAGATAGGACTGTGGTAGGGGGATCGTTGGGGTGGGCCCTCTGTGTGAGATAGGACTGTGGTAGGGGGATCGTTGGGGTGGGCCCCTCTGTGTGAGATAGGACTGTGGTAGGGGATCGTTGGGGTGGGCCCCTCTGTGTGAGAGAGGACTGTAGTAGGAGGGTTGTTGTGGTGGGCCCCTCTGTGTGAGAGAGGGTCTATCCACCCCTTGTCTGACTCAGTAACTTTCCATATAGCCAGTTCTCTATCCACCCCTTGTCTGACTCAGTAACTTTCCATACAGCCAGTTCTCTATCCTTCCTCTTGTCTGACTCAGTAACTTTCCATACAGCCAGTTCTCTATCCACCCCTTGTCTGACTCAGTAACTTTCCATACAGCCAGTTCTCTATCCACCCCTTGTCTGACTCAGTAACTTTCCATACAGCCAGTTCTCTATCCACCCCTTGTCTGACTCAGTAACTTTCCATACAGCCAGTTCTCTATCCACCCTTCCCCTTGTCTGACTCAGTAACTTTCCATACAGCCAGTTCTCTATCCTTCCTCTTGTCTGACTCAGTAACTTTCCATACAGCCAGTTCTCTATCCATTCCCCAACACATACATTACTGAAACGGCTGAAACGGAATGGGAAATGAAACATTCATAAGTTCCAGTATATTCTTCAAGAATCAATAGGTACACATCACAGGAGGGTTGGTGGCTCCTTCACTGGGGAGAACGGGCTCATAGTAACAGCTGAAACGGAATGGTATCGAATCGCGTGGTTTTCATGTGTTTAGTTCCCATTCCATCCACTCCGTTCCAGCCATTACTATGAGCCCCTTCTCCATTCAGCAGCCTCCGGTGCAGAAATGGGTGTATCGACTGCAGGTTGTCCAGTTAACTGTGAGACAACTAAGTGTTCTGTCCTGTTTCCAGACAGATGACTTATATCTTTGTCTATGGGACTCTGAAGAAGGGTCAGCCCAACTACTTCAGGATGCTGCCGGACCAGGGGAACGGGAAGGCAGAGTTCTGTGGTCACGCCCGCACCGTAGATGGATACCCTCTGGTGATCGCTGGGAAGTACAACATCCCGTACCTGCTGAACCGTCCCGGGAGGCCACAGGATCCAAGGGGAGGTGTACAGGAGTGGATGACACCATGCTGAGCTTCCTAGACGCCTTCGAGGGCTGCCCCACCATGTACCAACGCACTCCGTTCAGATAGAGTTGGAGGACTGGAAGGTGGAGGGAGAGAGAGGCCCAGGCAGCATGATGGAGGCCTTCTTCTACAGCACCACCTCCTACCAGCCTGCCTGGCTCAAACACAACTTCTATGAGAACTACGACGCCTACGGAGACCATGGCTTTGGTGTACATCGACAGGGAGGACAGAGATCCACTGAAAGATCTGTAGCCTGGGTGCCATCATGCCACTCCTTGTTATAACAGCAGCAGGTCTGGGACCTGGCTAGAGGATAGATAGGCTGCTACACAGGATAGCTTTTTAGATATGTTGACTTGGTACTGTTGTTTTTACTGTCCAGAGATGTGAACTGCTGAGGCCCTAAAGGAGACACGTTGTTGTTGCACTGAAACATGTAATAAATCCCTGCTAGGGGAAGTGCAGGTTTTAACTAATTAAACAACAGAATATCATCTACATGATCAGTCCCTGTGTGTGAAAACAATCCAATGTTATTTGTTGACTAAACTTTACTGCAAATGACACTCAAGTCTCGAGAAAAAAAAACAATACACTAATATTGCAGTTACCATGACAGCCTTTATAATAGAATGCTTGTTACCATGACAGCCTTTATAATAGAACGCTTGTTACCATGACGACAGCCTTTATAATAGAACGCTTGTTACCATGACAGCCTTTATAATAGAACGCTTGTGACCACGACAGCCTTTATAATAGAACGCTTGTTACCACGACAGCCTTTATAATAGAACGCTTGTTACCACGACAGCCTTTATAATAGAACGCTTGTTACCACGACAGCATTTATAATAGAACGCTTGTGACCACGACAGCCTTTATAATAGATAATAGAACGCTTGTTACCATGACAGCCTTTATAATAGAACGCTTGTTACCACGACAGCCTTTATAATAGAACGCTTGTTACCACGACAGCCTTTATAATAGAACGCTTGTGACCACGACAGCCTTTATAATAGAACGCTTGTGACCGTGACAGCCTTTATAATAGAACGCTTGTTACCATGACAGCCTTTATAATAGAACGCAGCCTTTATAATAGACCACACATCTAAATATTGCACTTGGGGGGGAGAAAAACATGTTAAAGTATAAATTGAATGAAACAGTCATTATATTTCTGCCCTGTTATAGTGGCCACTATAGTAGACATGGATCAAGTGCACAAGGCTACACTGAATTACAACACTCCAGTGTTACGGTCAAGTTCAACACTAAAACAATGTCTTTGGGCCACACATTATTACATTGTACACTTCCTGCCTGTGGACATGTGTTCTACGATGTGTCAGCAGCAGAGAGGAGGGAACGGGTGGTTTCTTTCACCTCTATAGAGGCATCCATCTTAAGCCCAGCTACACCTGATCCCTGAATCCACCTATTTAACAAGCAACGCCTCCATTTTTCACCTCATTCTCTCAACCTGAAAATGAAACCCAATACTGTAGAGAGAGAACATTAGTTAACGTTTCACACAAATTGCCAGGGTCTAGTAAGCAACTGTGTTATAACTCAAGGAATGGCAAGGAGTCGTATACCAGTTAATACTATAGCGGATTGGTTAGGTTACTAATGTCGGCTAGCGTCAGCTGTCTGATGGAGCGTCAGCTGTCTGATGGAGCGTCAGCTGTCTGATGGAACGTCAGCTGTCTGATGGAACGTTAGCTGTGTTGTAACGTTAGCTAGCTAGCGTCAGCTGTCTGATGGAACGTCAGCTGTCTGATGGAACGTTAGCTGTGTTGTAACGTTAGCTAGCTAGCGTCAGCTGTCTGATGGAACGTCAGCTGTCTGATGGAACGTTAGCTGTGTTGTAACGTTAGCTAGCTAGCGTCAGCTGTCTGATGGAACGTCAGCTGTCTGATGGAACGTTAGCTGTGTTGTAACGTTAGCTAGCTAGCGTCAGCTGTCTGATGGAGCGTCAGCTGTCTGATGGAACGTTAGCTGTGTTGTAACGTTAGCTAGCTGTCAGCTGTCTGATGGAACGTCAGCTGTCTGATGGAACGTTAGCTGTGTTGTAACGTTAGCTAGCTAAGCGTCAGCTGTCTGATGGAGCGTGCTGTCTGATGGAACGTCAGCTGTCTGATGGAACGCCAGCTGTCTGATGGAACGTTAGCTGTGTTGTAACGTTAGCTAGCTAGCGTCAGCTGTCTGATGGAGCGTCAGCTGTCTGATGGAACGTTAGCTGTGTTGTAACGTTAGCTAGCTAGCGTCAGCTGTCTGATGGAACGTCAGCTGTCTGATGGAACGTTAGCTGTGTTGTAACGTTAGCTAGCTAGCGTCAGCTGTCTGATGGAGCGTCAGCTGTCTGATGGAACGTCAGCTGTCTGATGGAACGTCAGCTGTCTGATGGAACGTCAGCTGTGTTGTAACGTTAGCTAGCTAGCGTCAGCTGTCTGATGGAACGTCAGCTGTCTGATGGAACGTTAGCTGTGTTGTAACGTTAGCTAGCTAGCGTCAGCTGTCTGATGGAACGTCAGCTGTCTGATGGAACGTTAGCTGTGTTGTAACGTTAGCTAGCTAGCGTCAGCTGTCTGATGGAACGTCAGCTGTCTGATGGAACGTTAGCTGTGTTGTAACGTTAGCTAGCTAGCGTCAGCTGTCTGATGGAACGTCAGCTGTCTGATGGAACGTTAGCTGTGTTGTAACGTTAGCTAGCTGGCGTCAGCTGTCTGATGGAACGTTAGCTGTGTTGTAACGTTAGCTAGCTAGCGTCAGCTGTCTGATGGAACGTCCAGCTGTCTGATGGAACGTTAGCTGTGTTGTAACGTTAGCTAGCTAGCGTCAGCTGTCTGATGGGCGTTAGCTGTGTTGTAACGTTAGCTAGCTAGCGTCAGCTGTCTGATGGAACGTCAGCTGTCTGATGGAACGTTAGCTGTGTTGTAACGTTAGCTAGCTAGCGTCAGCTGTCTGATGGAACGTTAGCTGTGTTGTAACGTTAGCTAGCTAGCGTCAGCTGTCTGTTGGAACGCCAGCTGTCTGTTGGAACGCCAGCTGTCTGTTGGAACGCCAGCTGTCTGATGGAACGTCAGCTGTCTGATGGAACGCCAGCTGTCTGATGGAACGCCAGCTGTCTGATGGAACGTCAGCTGTCTGTTGGAACGTCAGCTGTCTGATGGAACGTCAGCTGTCTGTTGGAACGCCAGCTGTCTGATGGAACGCCAGCTGTCTGTTGGAACGCCAGCTGTCTGATGGAACGCCAGCTGTCTGATGGAACGCCAGCTGTGTTGTAACGTTAGCTAGCTAGCGTCAGCTGTCTGTTGGGCGTCAGCTGTCTGATGGAACGTCAGCTGTCTGATGGAACGTCAGCTGTCTGATGGAACGCGTTAGCTGTGTTGTAACGTTAGCTATAGCGTCAGCTGTCTGATGGAACGTCAGCTGTCTGATGGAACGTTAGCTGTGTTGTAACGTTAGCTAGCTAGCGTCAGCTGTCTGATGGAACGTCAGCTGTCTGATGGAACGTTAGCTGTGTTGTAACGTTAGCTAGCTAGCGTCAGCTGTCTGATGGAACGTTAGCTGTGTTGTAACGTTAGCCCCAGCTAGCGTCAGCTGTCTGTTGGAACGCCAGCTGTCTGTTGGAACGTCAGCTGTCTGATGGAACGCCAGCTGTCTGATGGAACGTCAGCTGTCTGATGGAACGCCAGCTGTCTGATGGAACGTCAGCTGTCTGTTGGAACGCCAGCTGTCTGATGGAACGTCAGCTGTCTGTTGGAACGCCAGCTGTCTGATGGAACGTCAGCTGTCTGTTGGAACGCCAGCTGTCTAATGGAACGCCAGCTGTCTGATGGAACGTCAGCTGTCTGATGGAACGTCAGCTGTCTGTTGTAACGCCAGCTGTCTGTTGGGCGTCAGCTGTCTGTTGGAACGTTAGCTAGCTAGGCGTCAGCTGTGATGTAACGTCAGCTGTCTGATGTAACGTCAGCTGTCTGATGGAACGTCAGCTGTCTGTTGTAACGCCAGCTGTCTGTTGTAACGTCAGCTGTCTGATGGAACGCCAGCTGTCTGCTGGAACGTTAGTTGTCTGTTGTAACGTTAGCTAGCTAGCGTCAGCTGTGTTGTAACGTTAGCTAGCTAGCGTCAGCTGTGTTGTAACGTTAGCTAGCTAGCGTCAGCTGTCTGTTGGAACGTCAGCTAGCTAGCGTCAGCTGTCTGTTGGAACGTTAGCTAGCTAGCGTCAGCTGTCTGTTGGAACGTTAGCTAGCTAGCGTCAGCTGTCTGATGGAACGTCAGCTGTCTGTTGGAACGTCAGCTGTCTGATGGAACGTCAGCTGTCTGACGTTGTAACGTTAGCTAGCTAGCGTCAGCTGTCTGACGTAACGTTAGCTAGCTAGCGTCAGCTGTCTGACGTTGTAACGTTAGCTAGCTAGCGTCAGCTGTCTGACGTTGTAACGTTAGCTAGCTAGCGTCAGCTGTCTGGCGTTGTAACGTTAGCTAGCTAGCGTCAGCTGTCTGACAGCTGACGCTAGCTAGCTAGCCAGCTGTCTGACGTTATAACGTTAGCTAGCTAGCGTCAGCTGTCTGGCGTTGTAACGTTAGCTAGCTAGCGTCAGCTGTCTGACGTTGTAACGTTAGCTAGCTAGCGTCAGCTGTCTGACGTTGTAACATTAGCTAGCTAGCGTTAGCTGTCTGACGTTGTAACGTTAGCTAGCTAGCGTCAGCTGTCTGATGTAACGTTAGTGTAACGGATGTGAAACGGCTAGCTTAGTTAGCGGTGTGCGCTAAATAGCGTTTCAATCGGTTACGTCACTTGCTCTGAGACCTTGAAGTAGTGTTTCCCCTTGCTCTGCAAGGGCCGCGGCTTTTGTGGAGCGATGGGTAACGATGCTTCGAGGGTGAATGTTGTTGATGTGTGCAGAAGGTCCCTGGTTCGCGCCCGGGTATGGGCGAGGGGACGGTTTAAAAGTATACTGTTACATTAGCTAGCTAGCGTCAGCTGTCTGATGTTGTAACGTTCATAGAGGAATGTATAATTGTAGTAATGCTAACAGAACATTAGCTAGTGTCAGATAATGTTTAACTACTCCCTCTTATGCTAACAGAACATTAGCAGAACCTCTTATGCTAACAGAACATTAGCTAGAAAGCACTTTAGACTGTACGTGTTGGGACCTGTTATGCTAACAGAACATTAGCTAGAAAGCACTTTAGACTGTACGTGTTGGGACCTGTTATGCTAACAGAACATTAGCTAGAAAGCACTTTAGACTGTACTGTGTTGGGACCTGTTATGCTAACAGAACATTAGCTAGAAAGCACTTTAGACTGTACGTGTTGGGACCTGTTATGCTAACAGAACATTAGCTAGAAAGCACTTTAGACTGTACGTGTTGGGACCTGTTATGCTAACAGAACATTAGCTAGAAAGCACTTTAGACTGTACGTGTTGGGACCTGTTATGCTAACAGAACATTAGCTAGAAAGCACTTTAGACTGTACGTGTTGGGACCTGTTATGCTAACAGAACATTAGCTAGAAAGCACTTTAGACTGTACGTGTTGGGACCTGTTATGCTAACAGAACATTAGCTAGAAAGCACTTTAGACTGTACTGTGTTGGGACCTGTAAAAATTACTACAATTATACATTCCTCTATGAAGCTAAACTGTCTGATCACTGTAGTGAGTGATCACCTGCTGCAGGACATGTCTGACCTATGTTGTTGAGAGCGCATTAGTGGGACAGGACATGACTATGTTGTTGAGACCATTAGTGGGACAGGACATGTCTGACCTATGTTGTTGAGACCATTAGTGGGACAGGACATGACTATGTTGTTGAGACCATTAGTGGGACAGGACATGACTATGTTGTTGAGACCATTAGTGGGACAGGACATGACTATGTTGTTGAGACCATTAGTGGGACAGGACATGACTATGTTGTTGAGACCATTAGTGGGACAGGACATGACTATGGGACAGGACATGTTGTTGAGACCATTAGTGGGACAGGACATGACTATGTTGTTGAGACCATTAGTGGGACAGGACATGACTATGTTGTTGAGAGCCCATTAGTGGGACAGGACATGACTATGTTGTTGAGACCATTAGTGGGACAGGACATGTCTGACCTATGTTGTTGAGAGCCCATTAGTGGGACAGGACATGACTATGTTGTTGAGACCATTAGTGGGACAGGACATGACTATGTTGTTGAGACCATTAGTGGGACAGGACATGACTATGTTGTTGAGACCATTAGTGGGACAGGACATGACTATGTTGTTGAGACCATTAGTGGGACAGGACATGACTATGTTGTTGAGACCATTAGTGGGACAGGACAT
Source organism: Oncorhynchus gorbuscha (assembly GCF_021184085.1). Lineage (NCBI taxonomy): Eukaryota > Metazoa > Chordata > Actinopteri > Salmoniformes > Salmonidae > Oncorhynchus > Oncorhynchus gorbuscha. Next base: position 7,923 of record NW_025746164.1, read on the forward strand.
GACTATGTTGTTGAGACCATTAGTGGGACAGGACATGACTATGTTGTTGAGACCATTAGTGGGACAGGACATGACTATGTTGTTGAGACCATTAGTGGGACAGGACATGACTATGTTGTTGAGACCATTAGTGGGACAGGACATGACTATGTTGTTGAGAGACCATTAGTGGGACAGGACATGACTATGTTGTTGAGACCATTAGTGGGACAGGACATGACTATGTTGTTGAGACCATTAGTGGGACAGGACATGACTATGTTGTTGAGACCATTAGTGGGACAGGACATGACTATGTTGTTGAGACCATTAGTGGGACAGGACATGACTATGTTGTTGAGAGTCCATTAGTGGGACAGGACATGACTATGTTGTTGAGACCATTAGTGGGACAGGACATGACTATGTTGTTGAGACCATTAGTGGGACAGGACATGACTATGTTGTTGAGACCATTAGTGGGACAGGACATGACTATGTTGTTGAGACCATTAGTGGGACAGGACATGACTATGTTGTTGAGACCATTAGTGGGACAGGACATGACTATGTTGTTGAGACCATTAGTGGGACAGGACATGACTATGTTGTTGAGACCATTAGTGGGACAGGACATGACTATGTTGTTGAGAGCCCATTAGTGGGACAGGACATGACTATGTTGTTGAGACCATTAGTGGGACAGGACATGACTATGTTGTTGAGACCATTGAGGACATGACTATGTTGTTGAGAGCCATTAGTGGGACAGGACATGACTATGTTGTTGAGTCCATTAGTGGGACAGGACATGACTATGTTGTTGAGACCATTAGTGGGACAGGACATGACTATGTTGTTGAGAGACCATTAGTGGGACAGGACATGACTATGTTGTTGAGTCCATTAGTGGGACAGGACATGACTATGTTGTTGAGACCATTAGTGGGACAGGACATGACTATGTTGTTGAGAGACCATTAGTGGGACAGGACATGACTATGTTGTTGAGTCCATTAGTGGGACAGGACATGTCTGACCTATGTTGTTGAGAGCCCATTAGTGGGACAGGACATGACTATGTTGTTGAGAGTCCATTAGTGGGACAGGACATGACTATGTTGTTGAGACCATTAGTGGGACAGGACATGACTATGTTGTTGAGAGTCCATTAGTGGGACAGGACATGACTATGTTGTTGAGAGTGGGACAGGACATGACTATGTTGTTGAGAGTCCATTAGTGGGACAGGACATGACTATGTTGTTGAGAGTCCATTAGTGGGACAGGACATGACTATGTTGTTGAGAGTCCATTAGTGGGACAGGACATGACTATGTTGTTGAGACCATTAGTGGGACAGGACATGACTATGTTGTTGAGACCATTAGTGGGACAGGACATGACTATGTTGTTGAGACCATTAGTGGGACAGGACATGACTATGTTGTTGAGACCATTAGTGGGACAGGACATGACTATGTTGTTGAGACCATTAGTGGGACAGGACATGACTATGTTGTTGAGACCATTAGTGGGACAGGACATGACTATGTTGTTGAGACCATTAGTGGGACAGGACATGACTATGTTGTTGAGACCATTAGTGGGACAGGACATGACTATGTTGTTGAGACCATTAGTGGGACAGGACATGACTATGTTGTTGAGACCATTAGTGGGACAGGACATGACTATGTTGTTGAGACCATTAGTGGGACAGGACATGACTATGTTGTTGAGACCATTAGTGGGACAGGACATGTCTATGTTGTTGAGACCATTAGTGGGACAGGACATGACTATGTTGTTGAGACCATTAGTGGGACAGGACATGACTATGTTGTTGAGACCATTAGTGGGACAGGACATGACTATGTTGTTGAGACCATTAGTGGGACAGGACATGACTATGTTGTTGAGACCATTAGTGGGACAGGACATGACTATGTTGTTGAGTCCATTAGTGGGACAGGACATGACTATGTTGTTGAGACCATTAGTGGGACAGGACATGACTATGTTGTTGAGACCATTAGTGGGACAGGACATGACTATGTTGTTGAGAGTCCATTAGTGGGACAGGACATGACTATGTTGTTGAGAGTCCATTAGTGGGACAGGACATGACTATGTTGTTGAGACCATTAGTGGGACAGGACATGACTATGTTGTTGAGACCATTAGTGGGACAGGACATGTCTATGTTGTTGAGACCATTAGTGGGACAGGACATGACTATGTTGTTGAGACCATTAGTGGGACAGGACATGACTATGTTGTTGAGACCATTAGTGGGACAGGACATGTCTATGTTGTTGAGACCATTAGTGGGACAGGACATGACTATGTTGTTGAGACCATTAGTGGGACAGGACATGTCTATGTTGTTGAGACCATTAGTGGGACTTTACATTATAGACTTATATCATACCACTGTTGGGTTCTTATTTTTCAGAGTAAATAACTCACAGACTCTAGAGAAGTTTTAACCCAGTTTAATCATTTCCCAAAGGTTCTGTACAGCAGAAAATCAGACAGCTAAAGATTTCAGACTTCACAGTTTATATACATCCTCCTTAAGACACTCCCCTTTCTCTCCAATCCCTACGTCTCATGGCTCCACAGGAAGCTAATAAAGAGGGTAACAGGATACCAAACATTAAATTACTCTCTTCAGAGAATCTGTCCTGACCTCAACCTCTCATCTAATACCCAGATGTCTCCCCTGTATCAACACATCACTGTCCTCACCTCCTGACCTCAACCCCTCCTTCACCTAATACCCAGATGTCCATCTGTCTCCCCTGTATCAACACATCTCTGTCCTCACCTCCTGACCTCAACCCCTCCTTCACCTAATACCCAGATGTCCATCTGTCTCCCCTGTATCAACACATCTCTGTCCTCACCTCCTGACCTCAACCCCTCCTTCACCTAATACCCAGATGTCCATCTGTCTCCCCTGTATCAACACATCTGGGTATCCTAATGCTGTTATGGTCTAATGGTCTAATGTTGTTATGGTCTAATGGTCTAATGTTGTTATCGTAGAATGTATGCACACATGACTGTAAGTCGCTTTGGATAAAAGCGTCTGCTAAATGGCATATATTATTATATTATTATTATTATTATTATTAACTAGCAAATCTAGTGCAGTCCATGTTGTTATGATCTAATTGTCTAATGTTGTTATGGTCTAATGGTCTAATGTTGTTATGATCTAATGGTCTAATGTTGTTATGGTCTAATGTTGTTATGGTCTAATGTTGTTATGGTCTAATGTTGTTATGGTCTAATGGTCTAATGTTGTTATGATCTAATGTTGTTATGATCTAATGTTGTTATGGTCTAATGGTCTAATGCTGTTATGATCTAATGATCTAATGTTGTTATGGTCTAATGATCTAATGTTGTTATGGTCTAATGATCTAATGTTGTTATGATCTAATGCTGTTATGATCTAATGATCTAATGTTGTTATGGTCTAATGTTGTTATGGTCTAATGGTCTAATGTTGTTATGATCTAATGGTCTAATGTTGTTATGGTCTAATGGTCTAATGTTGTTATGGTCTAATGGTCTAATGTTGTTATGGTCTAATGGTCTAATGTTGTTATGGTCTAATGTTGTTATGTTCTAATGTTGTTATGGTCTAATGGTCTAATGTTGTTATGTTCTAATGTTGTTATGTTCTAATGTTGTTATGGTCTAATGGTCTAATGTTGTTATGGTCTAATGGTCTAATGTTGTTATGGTCTAATGTTGTTATGATCTAATGGTCTAATGTTGTTATGGTCTAATGGTCTAATGTTGTTATGGTCTAATGGTCTAATGTTGTTATGGTCTAATGGTCTAATGTTGTTATGGTCTAATGGTCTAATGTTGTTATGGTCTAATGTTGTTATGGTCTAATGTTGTTATGGTCTAATGGTCTAATGTTGTTATGGTCTAATGGTCTAATGTTGTTATGGTCTAATGGTCTAATGTTGTTATGGTCTAATGGTCTAATGTTGTTATGGTCTAATGTTGTTATGGTCTAATGTTGTTATGGTCTAATGGTCTAATGTTGTTATGGTCTAATGTTGTTATGATCTAATGGTCTAATGTTGTTATGGTCTAATGGTCTAATGTTGTTATGGTCTAATGGTCTAATGGTGTTATGGTGTAATGGTCTAATGTTGTTATGGTCTAATGTTGTTATGGTCTAATGTTGTTATGGTCTAATGTTGTTATGGTCTAATGTTGTTATGATCTAATGTTGTTATGGTCTAATGGTCTAATGTTGTTATGGTCTAATGTTGTTATGGTCTAATGTTGTTATGGTCTAATGGTCTAATGCTGTTATGATCTAATGTTGTTACGATCTAATGTTGTTATGATCTAATTGTCTGTTGTTATGGTCTAATGGTCTAATGTTGTTATGATCTAATGGTCTAATGTTGTTATGGTCTAATGTTGTTATGGTCTAATGTTGTTATGGTCTAATGTTGTTATGGTCTAATGGTCTAATGTTGTTATGATCTAATGTTGTTATGATCTAATGTTGTTATGATCTAATGTTGTTATGATCTAATGGTCTAATGCTGTTATGGTCTAATGGTCTAATGTTGTTATGGTCTAATGTTGTTATGGTCTAATGGTCTAATGTTGTTATCGTAGAATGTATGCACACATGACTGTAAGTCGCTTTGGATAAAAGCGTCTGCTAAATGGCATATATTATTATATATTATATTACATCTCTGTCCTCACCTCCTGACCTCTGACCTCAACCCCTCCTTCACCTAATACCCAGATGTCCATCTGTCTCCCCTGTATCAACACATCTCTGTCCTCACCTCCTGACCTCAACCCCTCCTTCACCTAATACCCAGATGTCCATCTGTCTCCCCTGAATCAACACATCTCTGTCCTCACCTCCTGACCTCAACCCCTCCTTCACCTAATACCCAGATGTCCATCTGTCTCCCCTGAATCAACACATCTCTGTCCTCACCTCCTGACCTCAACCCCTCCTTCACCTAATACCCAGATGTCCATCTGTCTCCCCTGTATCAACACATCTCTGTCCTCACCTCCTGACCTCAACCCCTCCTTCACCTAATACCCAGATGTCCATATGTCTCCCCTGAATCAACACATCTCTGTCCTCAACCCCTCCTTCACCTAATACCCAGATGTCCATCTGTCTCCCCTGTATCAACACATCGCTGTCCTCACCTCCATCAGACACATTCCAAAGCCTTCTGTCTTTCTTCAGAGAACCATTCTAAACAGAACACCCAGTCTCTGTCATTTCCTATCATACATTTACTATCTCAATGTTTAGCACATTCCAACACCACATTCATTCTTCCCATGACAGACTGACCAGGTGAATCCAGGATCCCTTATTGATGTCACCTGTTAAATTCACTTAAATGAGTGTAGATGAAGGGGAGGAGACGGGTTAAATATGGATTCTTTGCCATTCAGAGGGTGAATGGTCAAGAAAAGATTGAAATCAAATCAAATTTGATTAGTCACAATACAGTAGAAAAAAATGAATAAGAACTAACAAATAATTAAAGAGCAGCAGTAATAATAATCATAGCGAGACTATATGCAGGGGGTACCGGTTAGTAATGAGACTATATGCAGGGGGTACCGGTTAGTAATGAGACTATATGCAGGGGGTACCGGTTAGTAATGAGACTATATACAGGGGGCACCGGTTAGTAATGAGACTATATGCAGGGGGTACCGGTACAGAGTCAATGTGCGGGGTCACCGGTTAGTAATGAGACTATATGCAGGGGGTACCGGTTAGTAATGAGACTATATGCAGGGGGTACCGGTTAGTAATGAGACTATATGCAGGGGGTACCGGTACAGAGTCAATGTGCGGGGTCACCGGTTAGTAATGAGACTATATGCAGGGGGCACCGGTTAGTAATGAGACTATATGCAGGCGGTACCGGTACAGAGTCAATGTGCGGTGTCACCGGTGTCATGACGTTGCCCTCTTTGGACACAGCGAGCACCATCCCCCTGCACCATCTCTCTCGGTCTCCTACACCCAGGATGCTGTGGTCCGATAGGTCGTAAATTCCTGGAGGAGATTATCTCCTCATGGCCACAGTATAGAGAGAGAGAGTGAGTTTTCATAGAGAGAACGGAATTTCTTCCACCTCACAGAACTGAAGGTCCGAACGATATTCATGTTCTGGAGAATGTATAAAAGATCGGTGAAGTAACGAGCTACGAACTGGTCCGTTTGGTACAATTTTGTGAAACTTATGGGTGACAATAGTCACATTACCATAACCCTGTTTATACAAGAGTCTCAGTTATGAGGCTTACATCTACTTGTTGTATGAAATGAATGAGTAAAGATTAAACTATTTGTGAAATTATGTAATTATTATGTAAAAAAATTATGAAATTATGTAATATGTGATTTTAGACGGTTTAATGAAGGAAACTCCAATTCCCTTTGGAGTTTAACTAAATCAGAGGACCGGCGTCATGGGACCGCCCCCTGAGCACAGGCAGGACCCGGCGTCATGGGACCGCCCCTGAGCACAGGCAGGACCCGGCGTCATGGGACAGCCCCCTGAGCACAGGCAGGACCCGGCGTTATGGGACACCCCTTTTCTATGTTCCGAATAAAAAAAAAAACACCTTTTGTTTTCCCACTTCAGACCGAGCTTACCTCAATTACGAGAGGGCTAAGGGTTGAGACCAGTCCGAGCTTACCTCAATTACGAGAGGGCCAAGGGTTGAGACCAGACCAGCTTACCTCAATTACGAGAGGGCCAAGGGTTGAGACCAGACCATAAAACCAGAGTATAAGCTAAGGTTGTAATGGTTGCTGAAACTCTAAGACTATTGATACCGACAGAATAAGAACAAATCTTTGATAACGAAAATCCTAGCTGCAGACTAGTAATTAGTATCATTGAACGAGAAGACCGACAACCGCCAAAACATCTATTCTATAACGACATGAATGAATGTTACTCTGAACAATCCACTCTAACCACAGCAAAGAGAGAGAGAGGGCGGACAAACTCTCCAACACTCTAACCACAGCAAAGAGAGAGAGAGGGCGGACAAACTCTCCAACAGAAACAAACTCTCCAACAGAGATCACGACGACACACTGAGTGTAAATATATACATTGATTGCAATTGTTCCCGAATGAGTGAGAGTTCATGTGCAAAGGATTAGCATTTCAATTGTTATAATGATCAACTGTGTGTTGTCTCATCTCAGTCGACCCCCACTTCCCTTTTTGTCCACCAAGCCGCCATGCCGGTTTAGCCAACTAGGGCACATTCTCCTATCATTCCTTTGTAACCATATCTATTTTGTATGTGTTATGCATTTCTGTGAATTACTTAGTTAGTAAATAAATTATTTTAAGACAATTCATGTATTGTTATAGTTATACTCCAACCCTGTTCCTGGAGAGAGACCCTCCTGTAGGCTCTGCTGCGTTATAGAATAGACTGTAACATGGAGACAACACATAGACGATGGCTTCTGCCGCCGTTGTAAAGATAGTCAACGACACGACGGTATCTAGAGACAATCATTAAATGTGAAGACTGAATATGATCAAATCAATTCTCTGTGTAATATTAAACTAATAATTTAACGAGGAAGTCGGGGCACCACGGGAACATGTTGTTCTCTGTGTAATAATTTAACGAGGATGTCGGGGCACCACGGGAACATGTTGTTCTCTGTGTAATAATTTAACGAGGAAGTCGGGGCACCACGGGAACATGTTATCTGTGTAATTTAATTACGTGATTAAACTAATAATTTAACGAGGAAGTCGGGGCACCACGGGAACATGTTGTTCTCTGTGTAATTTAATTACGTGATTAAACTAATAATTTAACGAGGAAGTCGGGGCACCACGGGAACATGTTGTTCTCTGTGTAATTTAATTACGTGATTAAACTAATAATTTAACGAGGAAGTCGGGGCACCACGGGAACATGTTGTTCTCTGTGTAATTTAATTATGTGATTAAACTAATAATTTAACGAGGAAGTCGGGGCACCACGGAACATGTTGTTCTCTGTGTAATTTAATTATGTGATTAAACTAATAATTTAACGAGGAAGTCGGGGCACCACGGGAACATGTTGTTTATGGAATTTCAATTTCCCGAATATAACTCGTCAGATATTTTCATGTCTTATTAATGAATTTTACCTCATCTGTCTCATTACTGAACTGCACGAACCCTAGCATAGAATCATGAATCAGCGATATACAAATTGGCTTAATTATTTATTTACTAACTAACTTAATCAATCACAGAATTACATCAACACACGCACAATTTAGTTATACATTGGGTACTAAGCATGACACAAGGAAAAGTCCCTATTTGACGGCTTGGTAGACAAAGGAAAGGGGTGGGGACCACTCAAGAGCGGGAGCCTCATAGCTGATAAATACACTCATAGAAGTCGCTAGTACTTTCAATATCAACACCCGCTCATTTGAAAATAAATTGTAATTAACATATATTTCCGAGTGTATGTCTTGTTGTCTCTCTCTGTGGTCGGCCGGTCCATATGCTGGAGAGAGACCCTCCAGTAGGTTTTCCCTCCAACCCTGTAGTCGGCCGGTTAGTCTGCTGGAGAGAGACCCTCCTGTAGGTTTGCCCTCCAACCCTGTAGTCGGCCGGTCAATCTGCTGGAGAGAGACCCTCCTGTAGGTTTTCCCTCCAACCCTGTAGTCGGCCGGACCGTCTGCTGGAGAGAGACCCTCCTGTAGGTTTGCCCTCCAACCCTGTAGTCGGCCGGACCGTCTGCTGGAGAGAGACCCTCCTGTAGGTTTGCCCTCCAACCCTGTAGTCGGCCGGACCGTCTGCTGGAGAGAGACCCTCCTGTAGGTTTTCCCTCCAACCCTGTGGTCGGCCGGTCAATCTGCTGGAGAGACCCTCCTGTAGGTTTTCCCTCCAACCCTGTGGTCGGCCGGTCAATCTGCTGGAGAGAGACCCTCCAGTAGGTTTTCCCTCCAACCCTGTAGTCGGCCGGACCGTCTGCTGGAGAGACCCTCCTGTAGGTTTTCCCTCCAACCCTGTAGTCGGCCGGACCGTCTGCTGGAGAGAGACCCTCCTGTAGGTTTTCCCTCCAACCCTGTAGTCGGCCGGACCGTCTGCTGGAGAGAGACCCTCCTGTAGGTTTTCCCTCCAACCCTGTAGTCGGCCGGTCAATCTGCTGGAGAGAGACCCTCCTGTAGGTTTGCCCTCCAACCCTGTGGTCGGCCGGTCCTTCTGCTGGAGAGAGACCCTCCTGTAGGTTTTCCCTCCAACCCTGTTGACAGGAAAGTCTCTGGTTGCGTTCCTAATGGATATGGCAGACGTCCATGTTGTCACAGAGAATAGATGTTGTCTGATGTAAGGACCTATAGAGTTGTAGTTCTTAATGTAGCTACCCCTTCCTGTTGTCTGATGTAAGGGCCTATAGAGTTGTAGTTCTTAATGTAGCTACCCCTTCCTGTTGTCTGATGTAAGGGCCTATAGAGTTGTAGTTCTTAATGTAGCTACCCCTTCCTGTTGTCTGATGTAAGGACCTATAGAGTTGTAGTTCTTAATGTAGCTACCCCTTCCTGTTGTCTGATGTAAGGACCTATAGAGTTGTAGTTCTTAATGTAGCTACCTTCCTGTTGTCTGATGTAAAGACCTATAGAGTTGTAGTTCTTAATGTAGCTACCCCTTCCTGTTGTCTGATGTAAGGACCTATAGAGTTGTAGTTCTTAATGTAGCTACCCCTTCCTGTTGTCACAGAGAATAGATGTTGTCTGCGGTATTCTTCGTCCTCGGTTACGCACATTTCCAGCTGCAGACTGAAGAGACCTTGTCTAACAGGTGTTCCTTCTGTGGAAATGCTTTATCAGAGTTGAATCATTTCTAGCCGTGTAGCCAACGCTACACGCTGTCTCCTCGGCCTATAGAGTTGTAGTTCTTAATGTAGCTACCCCTTCCTGTTGTCTGATGTAAGGACCTATAGAGTTGTAGTTCTTAAAGTAGCTACCCCTTCCTGTTGTCTGATGTAAGGACCTATAGAGTTGTAGTTCTTAATGTAGCTACCCCTTCCTGTTGTCTGATGTAAGGACCTATAGAGTTGTAGTTCTTAATGTAGCTACCCCTTCCTGTTGTCTGATGTAAGGTTTTAGAGTTGTAGCCATTTCAACGTGGGGACTCCGTCCCGACGTTCTCTGACAATGTCCATTTTATAGGAAGTGGTTTATACTCTACGGAAGAAGGGGCGACTTCATGATGCCTGATGTCTGGCCTCATGGGGGCGTGGCCACTGACTAGTTAAACTTTTTATATGAAAATCAATACTCTCATTTAGAAGGCTAACGTCACATTACATCTTTTCACAAATAGTTTCATAATTACTCATTAATTTTATCCAACATTTAGATGTACATCTGAGAAGTGAAAACACAAACAGAGATACAGTCATGTGGGTCTCCTGTCTTTCATGAGCTCACCAAATGAACCAAACACAGAGATACAGTCATGTGGGGCTCCTGTCTTTCATGAGCTCACCAAATGAACCAAACACAGAGATACAGTCAGGTGGGTCTCCTGTCTTTCATGAGCTCACCAAATGAACCAAACACAGAGATACAGTCATGTGAGTCTCCTGTCTTTCATGAGCTCACCAAATGAACCAAACACAGAGATACAGTCATGTGGGGCTCCTGTCTTTCATGAGCACACCAAATGAACCACACGCGACATGATTGTTCTTTAGGTACCCACAGACTATTCCCACATTCTCAAAAATATAAATATTGTTTAAAATACTCCAATTTTGGATATTAGGAGTTTTGGCAAGAGAAGCACTTTGTTCTCTCTCCCTCAATACTGCATGGCAGTGAGGAGAGTTTTCAGACAGGAATGTATGACCGAGGTAATAACACCTGTGGTGGGAGAGAGAGGAGGAGGATATACACCCAAAAGGGCCACGCCGTGACAATACAGACAGGTGGTTAGTAAAGTAACCTGGAGTAAAGTGAGCCGGTACTCCAGAGGTGAAGAGAGGGCAGGGTGAAAGAAGAGGCCTAAAGGACAGGAAGGAGCCGTCTAGAAGAGGCCTAAAGGACAGGAAGGAGCCGTCTAGAAGAGGCCTAAAGGACAGGAAGGAGCCGTCTAGAAGAGGCCTAAAGGACAGGATGGAGCCATCTAGAAGAGGCCTACAGGACAGGAAGGAGCCGTCTAGAAGAGGCCTAAAGGACAGGATGGAGCCGTCTAGAAGAGGCCTAAAAGACAGGATGGAGCCGTCTAGAAGAGGCCTACAGGACAGGAAGGAGCCGTCTAGAAGAGGCCTAAAGGACAGGATGGAGCCGTCTAGAAGAGGCCTACAGGACAGGAAGGAGCCGTCTAGAAGAGGCCTACAGGACAGGAAGGAGCCGTCTAGAAGAGGCCTACAGGACAGGATGGAGCCGTCTAGAAGAGGCCTAAAAGACAGGATGGAGCCATCTAGAAGAGGCCTAAAAGACAGGATGGAGCCGTCTAGAAGAGGCCTAAAGGACAGGATGGAGCCGTCTAGAAGAGGCCTACAGGACAGGAAGGAGCCGTCTAGAAGAGGCCTAAAGGACAGGAAGGAGCCGTCTAGAAGAGGCCTAAAGGACAGGAAGGAGCCGTCTAGAAGAGGCCTAAAGGACAGGAAGGAGCCGTCTAGAAGAGGCCTACAGGACAGGAAGGAGCCGTCTAGAAGAGGCCTAAAGGACAGGAAGGAGCCGTCTAGAAAGGTCTAAAGGACAGGAAGGAGCCGTCTAGAAGAGGCCTACAGGACAGGAAGGAGCCGTCTAGAAGAGGCCTACAGGACAGGAAGGAGCCGTCTAGAAGAGGGTTGGTCAGTGTCCTCCTAGTCCTCACTGGCTCCGTGGTCAGTAAGGATCCTTCCTCTGGCTCAGGAGGGGTCGACTAGCTTAACAGATAGCACTACGGATCACCTCCATCCACCTGGAGACAGACAGACAGGTTAGAGACAGACAGGTTAGAGACAGACAGGTAGCACTACGGATCACCTCCATCCACCTGGAGACAGACAGACAGGTTAGAGACAGACAGGTTAGAGACAGACAGGTAGCACTACGGATCACCTCCATCCACCTGGAGACAGACAGACAGACAGGTTAGAGACAGACAGGTAGCACTACGGATCACCTCCATCCACCCGGAGACAGACAGACAGGTTAGAGACAGACAGGTTAGAGACAGACAGACAGACAAGTTTTGAAGACAAAAAGACAACAAGACAACACCACACTACTGAAGACAACACCATACTACTGAAGACAACACCACACTACTGAAGACAACACCACACTACTGAAGACAACAAGACAACACCACACTACTGAAGACAACAAGACAACACCACACTACTGAAGACAACAAGACAACACCACACTACTGAAGACAACACCACACTACTGAAGACAACAAGACAACACCACACTACTGAAGACAACACCACACTACTGAAGACAACAAGACAACACCACACTACTGAAGACAAGACAACACCACACTACTAAAGACAACAAGACAACACCACAAGACAACACCGCACTACTAAAGACAACAAGACAACACCACAAGACAACACCACACTACTGAAGACAACACCACACTACTGAAGACAACACCACACTACTGAAGACACCACCACACTACTGAAGACAACAAGACAACACTACACTACTGAAGACAACACTACTGAAGACAACACCACACTACTGAAGACAACACCACACTACTGAAGACAACACCACACTACTGAAGACAACACCACACTACTGAAGACAACACCACACTATTGAAGACACCACCACACTACTGAAGACAACACCACACTACTGAAGACAACACCACACTACTGAAGACAACACCACACTACTGAAGACAACACCACACTACTGAAGACAACACTACTGAAGACAACACTACTGAAGACAACACTACTGAAGACAACACCACACTACTGAAGACAACACCACACTACTGAAGACAACACCACACTACTGAAGACAACAAGACAACACCACACTACTGAAGACAACACCACACTACTGAAGACAACACCACACTACTGAAGACAACACCATACTACTGAAGTCAACACTACTGAAGACAACACTACTGAAGACAACAAGACAACACTACTGAAGACAACACTACTGAAGACAAGACAACACCACTGAAGACAAGACAACACTACTGAAGACAACACCACACTATTGAAGACAACAAGACAACACCACACTACTGAAGACAACACTACACTACTGAAGACAACAAGACAACACCACACTACTGAAGACAACACCACACTACTGAAGACAACACCACACTACTGAAGACAACACCACACTACTGAAGACCACAACACCACACTACTGAAGACAACAACACCACACTACTGAAGACAATAACACCACACTACTGAAGACAACACCACACTACTGAAGACAACAAGACAACACCACACTACTGAAGACAACACCACACTACTGAAGACAACACCACGCTACTGAAGACAACACCACACTACTGAAGACAACAAGACAACACCACACTACTGAAGACAACAAGACAACACCACACTACTGAAGACAACACTACACTACTGAAGACAACAAGACAACACCACACTACTGAAGACAACAAGACAACACCACACTACTGAAGACAACAAGACAACACCACACTACTGAAGACAACACCACACTACTGAAGACAACACCACGCTACTGAAGACAACACCACACTACTGAAGACAACACCACACTACTGAAGACAACAAGACAACACCACACTACTGAAGACAACAAGACAACACAACACTACTGAAGACAACAAGACAACACCACACTACTGAAGACAACAAGACAACACTACACTACTGAAGACAACACCACACTACTGAAGACAACACCACACTACTGAAGACAACAAGACAACACTACACTACTGAAGACAACACTACTGAAGACAACACTACACTACTGAAGACAACAAGACAACACCACACTACTGAAGACAACACCACACTACTGAAGACAACACCACACTACTGAAGACAACACCACACTACTGAAGACAACAAGACAACACCACACTACTGAAGACAACACCACACTACTGAAGACAACACCACACTACTGAAGACAACACCACACTACTGAAGACAACACCACACTACTGAAGACAACAAGACAACACCACACAACAGGTTGCCAAGGGAACTGACCTCTGGAAGGTGTACTGGCTCTCTGATCTGAAGTAGTACACATGAGACTTAAAGTGGAGCTTGAAAACGTAGTCCTTCTGGATGTTCTCTGTCTCCGCGGGAACCGTCAACGAGTAGCCTAGCAACGGGAGGCTGGCCAGAGGGTAGTCATCCTATAGGGAACAGAGATGACCTTTAGACTACTGCATCCCATAATAAATACTATATAATACACAACCCAGAGGGTAGTCATCCTATAGAAGACCTTGAGACTACTGCATCCCATAATAAATACTATATAATATACTACCCAGAGGGTAGTCATCCTATAGAGGACCTTGAGACTACTGCATCCCATAATAAATACTATATAATACACAACCCAGAGGGTAGTCATCCTATAGAAGACCTTGAGACTACTGCATCCCATAATAAATACTATATAATATACTACCCAGAGGGTAGTCATCCTATAGAAGACCTTTCGACTACTGCATCCCATAATAAATACTATATAATATACTACCCAGAGGGTAGTCATCCTATAGAAGACCTTTAGACTACTGCATCCCATAATAAATACTATATAATATACTACCCAGAGGGTAGTCATCCTATAGAAGACCTTGAGACTACTGCATCCCATAATAAATACTATATAATATACTACCCAGAGGGTAGTCATCCTATAGAAGACCTTGAGACTACTGCATCCCATAATAAATACTATATAATATACTACCCAGAGGGTAGTCATCCTATAGAAGACCTTGAGACTACTGCATCCCATAATAAATACTATATAATATACTACCCAGAGGGTAGTCATCCTATAGAGGACCTTTCGACTACTGCATCCCATAATAAATACTAGTTAGTTTTAGGTTAGATGTATGTTTAGAGTTAGGTTAGAGTCCTTACCTGATGTGACTTGTAGAAGAACAGACTGAAGTTGGTGAAGACCACCCAGAGTTTCTGCCATCCATTACTGTTCTTAAACTTCCTCAGCAGGTTACCTGATAACTGGTTCTGATAGGGGGAGAAAGGACCAATAGGAAGAGACATTAACACAGGAGTAACCAATAGCAAAAGAGATTAACATTGTTGTATGGTCTTGAAGTTACAATGTTGTTGTGTCAGGTTATATCCCACCTCTCTGTACCAGGTTATATCAGGTTATATCCCACCTCTGTATCAGGTTATATCAGGTTATATCCCACCTCTCTGTACCAGGTTATATCAGGTTATATCCCACCTCTCTGTACCAGGTTATATCCCACCTCTCTGTACCAGGTTATATCAGGTTATATCCCACCTCTCTGTATCAGGTTATATCCCACCTCTCTGTACCAGGTTATATCCCACCTCTCTGTACCCGGTTATATCAGGTTATATCCCACCTCTCTGTACCAGGTTATATCAGGTTATATCCCACCTCTCTGTATCAGGTTATATCCCACCTCTCTGTACCAGGTTATATCAGGTTATATCCCACCTCTCTGTATCAGGTTATATCCCACCTCTCTATCAGGTTATATCAGGTTATATCCCACCTCTCTGTACCAGGTTATATCAGGTTATATCCCACCTCTCTGTATCAGGTTATATCCCACCTCTCTGTACCAGGTTATATCAGGTTATATCCCACCTCTCTGTACCAGGTTATATCAGGTTATATCCCACCTCTCTGTACCAGGTTATATCAGGTTATTCCCCCCTCTTTGTACCAGGTTATATCAGGTTATATCCCACCTCTCTGTATCAGGTTATATCCCACCTCTCTATCAGGTTATATCCCACCTCTCTGTACCAGGTTATATCAGGTTATATCCCACCTCTCTGTACCAGGTTATATCAGGTTATTCCCCCCTCTTTGTACCAGGTTATATCAGGTTATATCCCACCTCTCTGTACCAGGTTATATCCCACCTCTCTATCAGGTTATATCCCACCTCTCTGTACCAGGTTATATCCCACCTCTCTGTACCAGGTTATATCAGGTTATATCCCACCTCTCTGTACCAGGTTATATCCCACCTCTCTGTACCAGGTTATATCCCACCTCTCTATCAGGTTATATCAGGTTATATCCCACCTCTCTGTATCAGGTTATATCAGGTTATATCCCACCTCTCTGTATCAGGTTATATCCCACCACTCTATCAGGTTATATCAGGTTATATCCCACCTCTGTACCAGGTTATATCAGGTTATATCAGGTTATATCCCACCTCTCTGTATCAGGTTATATCCCACCTCTCTGTATCAGGTTATATCCCACCACTCTATCAGGTTATATCAGGTTATATCCCACCTCTGTACCAGGTTATATCCCACCTCTCTGTACCAGGTTATATCCCACCTCTCTATCAGGTTATATCAGGTTATATCCCACCTCTCTGTACCAGGTTATATCCCACCTCTCTGTATCAGGTTATATCCCACCTCTCTATCAGGTTATATCAGGTTATATCCCACCTCTCTGTACCAGGTTATATCCCACCTCTCTGTATCAGGTTATATCCCACCTCTCTGTATCAGGTTATATCAGGTTATACCCCACCTCTCTGTATCAGGTTATATCCCACCTCTCTGTACCAGGTTATATCCCACCTCTCTGTACCAGGTTATATCAGGTTATTCCCCCCTCTCTGTACCAGGTTATATCAGGTTATATCCCACCTCTCTGTACCAGGTTATATCAGGTTATACCCCACCTCTCTGTACCAGTTTATATCAGGTTATATCCCACCTCTCTGTACCAGGTTATATCCCACCTCTCTATCAGGTTATATCCCACCTCTCTGTACCAGGTTATATCAGGTTATATCCCACCTCTCTGTATCAGGTTATATCCCACCTCTCTGTACCAGGTTATATCAGGTTATATCCCACCTCTCTGTACCAGGTTATATCAGGTTATATCCCACCTCTCTGTACCAGGTTATATCAGGTTATTCCCCCCTCTTTGTACCAGGTTATATCAGGTTATATCCCACCTCTCTGTATCAGGTTATATCCCACCTCTCTATCAGGTTATATCAGGTTATATCCCACCTCTCTGTACCAGGTTATATCCCACCTCTCTGTATCAGGTTATATCCCACCTCTCTGTATCAGGTTATATCAGATTATATCCCACCTCTCTGTATCAGGTTATATCAGGTTATATCCCACCTCTCTGTACCAGGTTATATCAGGTTATATCCCACCTCTCTGTATCAGGTTATATCCCACCTCTCTGTATCAGGTTATATCAGGTTATATCCCACCTCTCTGTATCAGGTTATATCCCACCTCTCTGTACCAGGTTATATCAGGTTATATCCCACCTCTCTGTATCAGGTTATATCCCACCTCTCTGTACCAGGTTATATCAGGTTATATCCCACCTCTCTGTACCAGGTTATATCCCAGCTCTCTGTACCAGGTTATATCCCACCTCTCTGTATCAGGTTATATCCCGTTATCAGGTAGGTAGAGAAGACAGAGAGATTAGACGGTACTGTGGATCAGGTGGGTAGAGAAGACAGAAACAGAGAGGTTAGACAGAGACAGAGAGGTTAGACAGTACTGTGGATCAGGTAGGTAGAGAAGACAGAGGTTAGACAGAAACAGAGAGGTTAGACAGTACTGTGGATCAGGTAGGTAGAGAAGACAGAGAGGTTAGACAGAAACAGAGAGGTTAAACAGTACTGTGGATCAGGTAGGTAGAGAAGACAGAGAGGTTAGAGAGGTTAGACAGAAACAGAGGTTAGACAGAGACAGAGAGGTTAGACAGAAACAGAGAGGTTAGACAGAAACAGAGAGGTTAGACAGAGACAGAGAGGTTAGACAGAAACAGAGAGGTTAGACAGAAACAGAGAGGTTAGACGGTACTGTGGATCAGGTAGGTAGAGAAGACAGAAACAGAGAGGTTAGACAGAAACAGAGAGGTTAGACAGTACTGTGGATCAGGTAGGTAGAGAAGACAGAGAGGTTAGACAGAAACAGAGAGGTTAGACAGAAACAGAGAGGTTAGACAGAAACAGAGAGGTTAGACGGTACTGTGGATCAGGTAGGTAGAGAAGACAGATAGGTTAGACAGAAACAGAGAGGTTAGACAGTACTGTGGGTCAGGTAGGTAGAGAAGACAGAGAGGTTAGACAGAAACAGAGAGGTTAAACGGTACTGTAGATCAGGTAGGTAGAGAAGACAGAGAGGTTAGACAGAAACAGAGAGGTTAGACAGTACTGTGGGTCAGGTAGGTAGAGAAGACAGAGAGGTTAGACAGAAACAGAGAGGTTAGACAGAAACAGAGAGGCTAGACGGTACTGTAGATCAGGTAGGTAGAGAAGACAGAGAGGTTAGACAGAAACAGAGAGGTTAGACAGTACTGTGGATCAGGTAGGTAGAGAAGACAGAGAGGTTAGACAGAAACAGAGGTTAAACAGTACTGTGGAACGGGTAGGTAGAGAAGACAGAGAGGTTAGACAGAAACAGAGAGGTTAGACAGAAACAGAGAGGTTAGACAGAAACAGAGAGGTTAGACAGAAACAGAGAGGTTAGACAGAGACAGAGAGGTTAGACGGTACTGTGGATCAGGTAGGTAGAGAAGACAGAGAGGTTAGACGGTACTGTGGGTCAGGTAGGTAGAGAAGACAGAGAGGTTAGACAGAAACAAAGAGGTTAGACAGAAACAGAGAGGTTAGACAGTACTGTGGATCAGGTAGGTAGAGAAGACAGAGAGGTTAGACAGAGACAGAGAGGTTAGATAGAGACAGAGAGGTTAGACGGTACTGTGGATCAGGTAGGTAGAGAAGATAGAGAGGTTAGACGGTACTGTGGATCAGGTAGGTAGAGAAGACAGAGAGGTTAGACAGAAACAGAGAGGTTAAACGGTACTGTGGATCAGGTAGGTAGAGATGACAGAGAGGTTAGACAGAAACAGAGAGGTTAGACAGAAACAGAGAGGTTAGACGGTACTGTGGGTCAGGTAGGTAGAGAAGACAGAGAGGTTAGACAGAAACAGAGAGGTTAGACAGAAACAGAGAGGTTAGACGGTACTGTGGATCAGGTAGGTAGAGAAGACAGAGAGGTTAGACAGAAACAGAGAGGTTAGACAGAAACAGAGAGGTTAGACAGAAACAGAGAGGTTAGACGGTACTGTGGATCAGGTAGGTAGAGAAGACAGAGTGGTTAGACAGAAACAGAGAGGTTAGACAGAAACAGAGAGGTTAGACAGAAACAGAGAGGTTAGACGGTACTGTGGATCAGGTAGGTAGAGATGACAGAGAGGTTAGACAGAAACAGAGAGGTTAGACAGAAACAGAGAGGTTAGACGGTACTGTGGGTCAGGTAGGTAGAGAAGACAGAGAGGTTAGACAGAAACAGAGAGGTTAGACAGAAACAGAGAGGTTAGACGGTACTGTGGATCAGGTAGGTAGAGATGACAGAGAGGTTAGACAGAAACAGAGAGGTTAGACAGAAACAGAGAGGTTAGACGGTACTGTGGGTCAGGTAGGTAGAGAAGACAGAGAGGTTAGACAGAAACAGAGAGGTTAGACAGAAACAGAGAGGTTAGACGGTACTGTGGATCAGGTAGGTAGAGAAGACAGAGTGGTTAGACAGAAACAGAGAGGTTAGACAGAAACAGAGAGGTTAGACAGAAACAGAGAGGTTAGACGGTACTGTGGATCAGGTAGGTAGAGAAGACAGAGTGGTTAGACAGAAACAGAGAGGTTAGACAGAAACAGAGAGGTTAGACAGAAACAGAGAGGTTAGACGGTACTGTGGATCAGGTAGGTAGAGAAGACAGAGAGGTTAGACGGTACTGTGGATCAGGTAGGTAGAGAAGACAGAGAGGTTAGACGGTACTGTGGATCAGGTAGGTAGAGAAGACAGAGAGGTTAGACAGAAACAGAGAGGTTAAACGGTACTGTAGATCAGGTAGGTAGAGAAGACAGAGAGGTTAGACAGAAACAGAGAGGTTAGACAGAAACAGAGAGGTTAGACAGAAACAGAGAGGTTAGACAGAAACAGAGAGGTTAGACAGAAACAGAGAGGTTAGACAGTACTGTGGGTCAGGTAGGTAGAGAAGACAGAGGTTAAACGGTACTGTGGGTCAGGTAGGTACCTCCACAGCCACACTAAAGTCCACCATGGACACAGAGGTGTTGCGGTGCCAGCAGACATGAACCATCGTGTTTCCTCTCTGTGCTGACTGACGCTCCAATGAGCTACGAGACGCACTCAGCTCCTCCTCTGACTCAGCCTCCACGCCGCCCTCTTCTGGAGACTCTGAGAACAGCAGCAAGAGGAATTGATGAACAGAAGCAGAGGACAAGCTATTCTTTCCCCCGGGTCAGATAAGTTGAAGGTTGTTTCTCGGAGCACAAAACATCCTCGTCACAAAACCGAAATAAGAGAAGTGATCATGTGAATTGATGGACTCAAAGTCCATTTCACAGGCTACATTTCTATGCAGTTTGATCGTGTTGCAGGCTACATTTCTATACAGTTTGATCGTGTTGCAGGCTACATTTCTATGCAGTTTGGTCGTGTTGCAGGCTACATTTCTATACAGTTTGATCGTGTTGCAGGCTACATTTCTATACAGTTTGATCGTGTTGCAGGCTACATTTCTATGCAGTTTGGTCGTGTTGCAGGCTACATTTCTATGCAGTTTGGTCGTGTTGCAGGCTACATTTCTATACAGTTTGGTCGTGTTGCAGGCTACATTTCTATGCAGTTTGGTCGTGTTGCAGGCTACATTTCTATGCAGTTTGGTCGTGTTGCAGGCTACATTTCTATACAGTTTGATCGTGTTGCAGGCTACATTTCTATACAGTTTGGTCGTGTTGCAGGCTACATTTCTATACAGTTTGGTCGTGTTGCAGGCTACATTTCTATGCAGTTTGGTCGTGTTGCAGGCTACATTTCTATGCAGTTTGGTCGTGTTATATCTTATGGTGGAGAGACAATGGGCAGGTAAAGACAGGTTAGGACTCAGCCTGTACTCTGTGGGAAGGTTAGGTTAGTTAGGACTCAGCCTGTACTCTGTGGGAAGGTTAGTTAGGGCTAAGCCTGTACTCTGTGGGAAGGTTAGTTAGGACTCAGCCTGTACTCTGTGGGAAGGTTAGTTAGGGCTCAGCCTGTACACTGTAGGAAGGTTAGTTAGGGCTCAGCCTGTACTCTGTGGGAAGGTTAGGTTAGTTAGGACTCAGCCTGTACTCTGTGGGAAGGTTAGGTTAGTTAGGACTCAGCCTGTACTCTGTGGGAAGGTTAGTTAGGACTCAGCCTGTACTCTGTGGGAAGGTTAGTTAGGGCTCAGCCTGTACTCTGTGGGAAGGTTAGTTAGGACTCAGCCTGTACTCTGTGGGAGGGTTAGTTAGGACTCAGCCTGTACTCTGTGGGAAGGTTAGGTTAGTTAGGACTCAGCCTGTACTCTGTGGGAAGGTTAGTTAGGGCTCAGCCTGTACTCTGTGGGAAGGTTAGTTAGGACTCAGCCTGTACTCTGTGGGAAGGTTAGTTAGGACTCAGCCTGTACTCTGTGGGAAGGTTAGTTAGGGCTCAGCCTGTACTCTGTGAGAAGGTTAGGTTAGTTAGGACTCAGCCTGTACTCTGTGGGAAGGTTAGGTTAGTTAGGACTCAGCCTGTACTCTGTGGGAAGGTTAGTTAGGACTCAGCCTGTACTCTGTGGGAAGGTTAGTTAGGACTCAGCCTGTACTCTGTGGGAAGGTTAGTTAGGGCTCAGCCTGTACTCTGTGGGAAGGTTAGTTAGGACTCAGCCTGTACTCTGTGGGAAGGTTAGTTAGGACTCAGCCTGTACTCTGTGGGAAGGTTAGGTTAGTTAGGACTCAGCCTGTACTCTGTGGGAAGGTTAGGTTAGTTAGGACTCAGCCTGTACTCTGTAGGAAGGTTAGTTAGGGCTCAGCCTGTACTCTGTGGGAAGGTTAGTTAGGACTCAGCCTGTACTCTGTGGGAAGGTTAGGTTAGTTAGGACTCAGCCTGTACTCTGTGGGAAGGTTAGTTAGGGCTCAGCCTGTACTCTGTGGGAAGGTTAGGTTAGTTAGGACTCAGCCTGTACTCTGTGGGAAGGTTAGTTAGGGCTCAGCCTGTACTCTGTGGGAAGGTTAGTTAGGACTCAGCCTGTACTCTGTGGGAAGGTTAGGTTAGTTAGGACTCAGCCTGTACTCTGTGGGAAGGTTAGGTTAGTTAGGAGTCAGCCTGTACTCTGTGGGAAGGTTAGTTAGGACTCAGCCTGTACTCTGTGGGAAGGTTAGGTTAGTTAGGACTCAGCCTGTACTCTGTGGGAAGGTTAGGTTAGTTAGGGCTCAGCCTGTACTCTGTGGGAAGGTTAGTTAGGGCTCAGCCTGTACTCTGTGGGAAGGTTAGTTAGGACTCAGCCTGTACTCTGTGGGAAGGTTAGGTTAGTTAGGACTCAGCCTGTACTCTGTGGGAAGGTTAGGTTAGTTAGGACTCAGCCTGTACTCTGTGGGAAGGTTAGGTTAGTTAGGACTCAGCCTGTACTCTGTGGGAAGGTTAGTTAGGACTCAGCCTGTACTTTGTGGGAAGGTTAGGTTAGTTAGGACTCAGCCTGTACTCTGTGGGAAGGTTAGGTTAGTTAGGACTCAGCCTGTACTCTGTGGGAAGGTTAGGTTAGTTAGGACTCAGCCTGTACTCTGTGGGAAGGTTAGGTTAGTTAGGACTCAGCCTGTACTCTGTGGGAAGGTTAGGTTAGGACTCAGCCTGTACTCTGTGGGAAGGTTAGTTAGGGCTCAGCCTGTACTCTGTGGGAAGGTTAGGTTAGTTAGGACTCAGCCTGTACTCTGTGGGAAGGTTAGTTAGGACTCAGCCTGTACTCTGTGGGAAGGTTAGTTAGGACTCAGCCTGTACTCTGTGGGAAGGTTAGGTTAGTTAGGACTCAGCCTGTACTCTGTGGGAAGGTTAGGTTAGTTAGGACTCAGCCTGTACTCTGTGGGAAGGTTAGTTAGGGCTCAGCCTGTACTCTGTGGGAAGGTTAGGTTAGTTAGGACTCAGCCTGTACTCTGTGGGAAGGTTAGGTTAGTTAGGACTCAGCCTGTACTCTGTGGGAAGGTTAGGTTAGGACTCAGCCTGTACTCTGTGGGAAGGTTAGGTTAGGACTCAGCCTGTACTCTGTGGGAAGGTTAGGTTAGGACTCAGCCTGTACTATGTGGGAAGGTTAGGTTAGGACTCAGCCTGTACTCTGTGGGAAGGTTAGTTAGGACTCAGCCTGTACTCTGTGGGAAGGTTAGTTAGGACTCAGCCTGTACTCTGTGGGAAGGTTAGTTAGGACTCAGCTTGTACTCTGTGGGAAGGTTAGGTTAGTTAGGACAGCCTGTACTCTGTGGGAAGGTTAGGTTAGTTAGGAGTCAGCCTGTACTCTGTGGGAAGGTTAGGTTAGTTAGGACTCAGCCTGTACTCTGTGGGAAGGTTAGGTTAGTTAGGGCTCAGCCTGTACTCTGTGGGAAGGTTAGTTAGGACTCAGCCTGTACTCTGTGGGAAGGTTAGGTTAGTTAGGGCTCAGCCTGTACTCTGTGGGAAGGTTAGTTAGGGCTCAGCCTGTACTCTGTGGGAAGGTTAGTTAGGACTCAGCCTGTACTCTGTGGGAAGGTTAGTTAGGGCTCAGCCTGTACACTGTAGGAAGGTTAGTTAGGGCTCAGCCTGTACTCTGTGGGAAGGTTAGGTTAGTTAGGACTCAGCCTGTACTCTGTGGGAAGGTTAGGTTAGTTAGGACTCAGCCTGTACTCTGTGGGAAGGTTAGTTAGGACTCAGCCTGTACTCTGTGGGAAGGTTAGTTAGGGCTCAGCCTGTACTCTGTGGGAAGGTTAGTTAGGACTCAGCCTGTACTCTGTGGGAAGGTTAGTTAGGACTCAGCCTGTACTCTGTGGGAAGGTTAGGTTAGTTAGGACTCAGCCTGTACTCTGTGGGAAGGTTAGTTAGGGCTCAGCCTGTACTCTGTGGGAAGGTTAGTTAGGACTCAGCCTGTACTCTGTGGGAAGGTTAGTTAGGACTCAGCCTGTACTCTGTGGGAAGGTTAGTTAGGGCTCAGCCTGTACTCTGTGAGAAGGTTAGGTTAGTTAGGACTCAGCCTGTACTCTGTGGGAAGGTTAGGTTAGTTAGGACTCAGCCTGTACTCTGTGGGAAGGTTAGTTAGGACTCAGCCTGTACTCTGTGGGAAGGTTAGTTAGGACTCAGCCTGTACTCTGTGGGAAGGTTAGTTAGGGCTCAGCCTGTACTCTGTGGGAAGGTTAGTTAGGACTCAGCCTGTACTCTGTGGGAAGGTTAGTTAGGACTCAGCCTGTACTCTGTGGGAAGGTTAGGTTAGTTAGGACTCAGCCTGTACTCTGTGGGAAGGTTAGGTTAGTTAGGACTCAGCCTGTACTCTGTAGGAAGGTTAGTTAGGGCTCAGCCTGTACTCTGTGGGAAGGTTAGTTAGGACTCAGCCTGTACTCTGTGGGAAGGTTAGGTTAGTTAGGACTCAGCCTGTACTCTGTGGGAAGGTTAGTTAGGGCTCAGCCTGTACTCTGTGGGAAGGTTAGGTTAGTTAGGACTCAGCCTGTACTCTGTGGGAAGGTTAGTTAGGGCTCAGCCTGTACTCTGTGGGAAGGTTAGTTAGGACTCAGCCTGTACTCTGTGGGAAGGTTAGGTTAGTTAGGACTCAGCCTGTACTCTGTGGGAAGGTTAGGTTAGTTAGGAGTCAGCCTGTACTCTGTGGGAAGGTTAGTTAGGACTCAGTCTGTACTCTGTGGGAAGGTTAGGTTAGTTAGGACTCAGCCTGTACTCTGTGGGAAGGTTAGGTTAGTTAGGGCTCAGCCTGTACTCTGTGGGAAGGTTAGTTAGGGCTCAGCCTGTACTCTGTGGGAAGGTTAGTTAGGACTCAGCCTGTACTCTGTGGGAAGGTTAGGTTAGTTAGGACTCAGCCTGTACTCTGTGGGAAGGTTAGGTTAGTTAGGACTCAGCCTGTACTCTGTGGGAAGGTTAGTTAGGGACTCAGCCTGTACTCTGTGGGAAGGTTAGGTTAGTTAGGACTCAGCCTGTACTCTGTGGGAAGGTTAGTTAGGACTCAGCCTGTACTCTGTGGGAAGGTTAGGTTAGTTAGGACTCAGCCTGTACTCTGTGGGAAGGTTAGGTTAGTTAGGACTCAGCCTGTACTCTGTGGGAAGGTTAGTTAGGACTCAGCCTGTACTCTGTGGGAAGGTTAGGTTAGGACTCAGCCTGTACTCTGTGGGAAGGTTAGTTAGGGCTCAGCCTGTACTCTGTGGGAAGGTTAGGTTAGTTAGGACTCAGCCTGTACTCTGTGGGAAGGTTAGTTAGGACTCAGCCTGTACTCTGTGGGAAGGTTAGTTAGGACTCAGCCTGTACTCTGTGGGAAGGTTAGGTTAGTTAGGACTCAGCCTGTACTCTGTGGGAAGGTTAGGTTAGTTAGGACTCAGCCTGTACTCTGTGGGAAGGTTAGGTTAGGACTCAGCCTGTACTCTGTGGGAAGGTTAGGTTAGGACTCAGCCTGTACTCTGTGGGAAGGTTAGTTAGGACTCAGCCTGTACTCTGTGGGAAGGTTAGGTTAGGACTCAGCCTGTACTCTGTGGGAAGGTTAGTTAGGGCTCAGCCTGTACTCTGTGGGAAGGTTAGGTTAGTTAGGACTCAGCCTGTACTCTGTGGGAAGGTTAGGTTAGTTAGGACTCAGCCTGTACTCTGTGGGAAGGTTAGGTTAGGACTCAGCCTGTACTCTGTGGGAAGGTTAGGTTAGGACTCAGCCTGTACTCTGTGGGAAGGTTAGGTTAGGACTCAGCCTGTACTATGTGGGAAGGTTAGGTTAGGACTCAGCCTGTACTCTGTGGGAAGGTTAGTTAGGACTCAGCCTGTACTCTGTGGGAAGGTTAGTTAGGACTCAGCCTGTACTCTGTGGGAAGGTTAGTTAGGACTCAGCTTGTACTCTGTGGGAAGGTTAGGTTAGTTAGGACAGCCTGTACTCTGTGGGAAGGTTAGGTTAGTTAGGACTCAGCCTGTACTCTGTGGGAAGGTTAGGTTAGTTAGGACTCAGCCTGTACTCTGTGGGAAGGTTAGGTTAGTTAGGGCTCAGCCTGTACTCTGTGGGAAGGTTAGTTAGGACTCAGACTGTACTCTGTGGGAAGGTTAGGTTAGTTAGGAGTCAGCCTGTACTCTGTGGGAAGGTTAGGTTAGTTAGGACTCAGCCTGTACTCTGTGGGAAGGTTAGGTTAGTTAGGGCTCAGCCTGTACTCTGTGGGAAGGTTAGTTAGGACTCAGCCTGTACTCTGTGGGAAGGTTAGGTTAGTTAGGGCTCAGCCTGTACTCTGTGGGAAGGTTAGTTAGGGCTCAGCCTGTACTCTGTGGGAAGGTTAGTTAGGACTCAGCCTGTACTCTGTGGGAAGGTTAGTTAGGGCTCAGCCTGTACACTGTAGGAAGGTTAGTTAGGGCTCAGCCTGTACTCTGTGGGAAGGTTAGGTTAGTTAGGACTCAGCCTGTACTCTGTGGGAAGGTTAGGTTAGTTAGGACTCAGCCTGTACTCTGTGGGAAGGTTAGTTAGGACTCAGCCTGTACTCTGTGGGAAGGTTAGTTAGGGCTCAGCCTGTACTCTGTGGGAAGGTTAGTTAGGACTCAGCCTGTACTCTGTGGGAAGGGTTAGTTAGGACTCAGCCTGTACTCTGTGGGAAGGTTAGGTTAGTTAGGACTCAGCCTGTACTCTGTGGGAAGGTTAGTTAGGGCTCAGCCTGTACTCTGTGGGAAGGTTAGTTAGGACTCAGCCTGTACTCTGTGGGAAGGTTAGTTAGGACTCAGCCTGTACTCTGTGGGAAGGTTAGTTAGGGCTCAGCCTGTACTCTGTGGGAAGGTTAGGTTAGTTAGGACTCAGCCTGTACTCTGTGGGAAGGTTAGGTTAGTTAGGACTCAGCCTGTACTCTGTGGGAAGGTTAGTTAGGACTCAGCCTGTACTCTGTGGGAAGGTTAGTTAGGACTCAGCCTGTACTCTGTGGGAAGGTTAGTTAGGGCTCAGCCTGTACTCTGTGGGAAGGTTAGTTAGGACTCAGCCTGTACTCTGTGGGAAGGTTAGTTAGGACTCAGCCTGTACTCTGTGGGAAGGTTAGGTTAGTTAGGACTCAGCCTGTACTCTGTGGGAAGGTTAGGTTAGTTAGGACTCAGCCTGTACTCTGTAGGAAGGTTAGTTAGGGCTCAGCCTGTACTCTGTGGGAAGGTTAGTTAGGACTCAGCCTGTACTCTGTGGGAAGGTTAGGTTAGTTAGGACTCAGCCTGTACTCTGTGGGAAGGTTAGTTAGGGCTCAGCCTGTACTCTGTGGGAAGGTTAGGTTAGTTAGGACTCAGCCTGTACTCTGTGGGAAGGTTAGTTAGGGCTCAGCCTGTACTCTGTGGGAAGGTTAGTTAGGACTCAGCCTGTACTCTGTGGGAAGGTTAGGTTAGTTAGGACTCAGCCTGTACTCTGTGGGAAGGTTAGGTTAGTTAGGAGTCAGCCTGTACTCTGTGGGAAGGTTAGTTAGGACTCAGTCTGTACTCTGTGGGAAGGTTAGGTTAGTTAGGACTCAGCCTGTACTCTGTGGGAAGGTTAGGTTAGTTAGGGCTCAGCCTGTACTCTGTGGGAAGGTTAGTTAGGGCTCAGCCTGTACTCTGTGGGAAGGTTAGTTAGGACTCAGCCTGTACTCTGTGGGAAGGTTAGGTTAGTTAGGACTCAGCCTGTACTCTGTGGGAAGGTTAGGTTAGTTAGGACTCAGCCTGTACTCTGTGGGAAGGTTAGGTTAGTTAGGACTCAGCCTGTACTCTGTGGGAAGGTTAGTTAGGACTCAGCCTGTACTTTGTGGGAAGGTTAGGTTAGTTAGGACTCAGCCTGTACTCTGTGGGAAGGTTAGGTTAGTTAGGACTCAGCCTGTACTCTGTGGGAAGGTTAGGTTAGTTAGGACTCAGCCTGTACTCTGTGGGAAGGTTAGGTTAGTTAGGACTCAGCCTGTACTCTGTGGGAAGGTTAGTTAGGACTCAGCCTGTACTCTGTGGGAAGGTTAGGTTAGGACTCAGCCTGTACTCTGTGGGAAGGTTAGTTAGGGCTCAGCCTGTACTCTGTGGGAAGGTTAGGTTAGTTAGGACTCAGCCTGTACTCTGTGGGAAGGTTAGTTAGGACTCAGCCTGTACTCTGTGGGAAGGTTAGTTAGGACTCAGCCTGTACTCTGTGGGAAGGTTAGGTTAGTTAGGACTCAGCCTGTACTCTGTGGGAAGGTTAGGTTAGTTAGGACTCAGCCTGTACTCTGTGGGAAGGTTAGGTTAGGACTCAGCCTGTACTCTGTGGGAAGGTTAGGTTAGGACTCAGCCTGTACTCTGTGGGAAGGTTAGTTAGGACTCAGCCTGTACTCTGTGGGAAGGTTAGGTTAGGACTCAGCCTGTACTCTGTGGGAAGGTTAGTTAGGGCTCAGCCTGTACTCTGTGGGAAGGTTAGGTTAGTTAGGACTCAGCCTGTACTCTGTGGGAAGGTTAGGTTAGTTAGGACTCAGCCTGTACTCTGTGGGAAGGTTAGGTTAGGACTCAGCCTGTACTCTGTGGGAAGGTTAGGTTAGGACTCAGCCTGTACTCTGTGGGAAGGTTAGGTTAGGACTCAGCCTGTACTATGTGGGAAGGTTAGGTTAGGACTCAGCCTGTACTCTGTGGGAAGGTTAGTTAGGACTCAGCCTGTACTCTGTGGGAAGGTTAGTTAGGACTCAGCCTGTACTCTGTGGGAAGGTTAGTTAGGACTCAGCTTGTACTCTGTGGGAAGGTTAGGTTAGTTAGGACAGCCTGTACTCTGTGGGAAGGTTAGGATAGTTAGGACTCAGCCTGTACTCTGTGGGAAGGTTAGGTTAGTTAGGACTCAGCCTGTACTCTGTGGGAAGGTTAGGTTAGTTAGGGCTCAGCCTGTACTCTGTGGGAAGGTTAGTTAGGACTCAGACTGTACTCTGTGGGAAGGTTAGGTTAGTTAGGAGTCAGCCTGTACTCTGTGGGAAGGTTAGGTTAGTTAGGACTCAGCCTGTACTCTGTGGGAAGGTTAGGTTAGTTAGGGCTCAGCCTGTACTCTGTGGGAAGGTTAGTTAGGACTCAGCCTGTACTCTGTGGGAAGGTTAGGTTAGTTAGGGCTCAGCCTGTACTCTGTGGGAAGGTTAGTTAGGGCTCAGCCTGTACTCTGTGGGAAGGTTAGTTAGGACTCAGCCTGTACTCTGTGGGAAGGTTAGTTAGGACTCAGCCTGTACTCTGTGGGAAGGTTAGTTAGGACTCAGCCTGTACTCTGTGGGAAGGTTAGGTTAGTTAGGACTCAGCCTGTACTATGTGGGAAGGTTAGGTTAGTTAGGACTCAGCCTGTACTCTGTGGGAAGGTTAGGTTAGTTAGGGCTCAGCCTGTACTCTGTGGGAAGGTTAGTTAGGACTCAGCCTGTACTCTGTGGGAAGGTTAGGTTAGTTAGGATTCAGCCTGTACTTTGTGGGAAGGTTAGGTTAGTTAGGACTCAGCCTGTACTCTGTGGGAAGGTTAGGTTAGTTAGGGCTCAGCCTGTACTCTGTGGGAAGGTTAGGTTAGTTAGGACTCAGCCTGTACTCTGTGGGGAAGTTAGGTTAATTAGGAGTCAGCCTGTACTCTGTGGGAAGGTTAGGTTAGTTAGGACTCAGCCTGTACTCTGTGGGAAGGTTAGTTAGGACTCAGCCTGTACTCTGTGGGAAGGTTAGTTAGGACTCAGCCTGTACTCTGTGGGAAGGATAGGTTAGTTAGGGCTCAGCCTGTACTCTGTGGGAAGGTTAGTTAGGACTCAGCCTGTACTCTGTGGGAAGGTTAGTTAGGACTCAGCCTGTACTCTGTGGGAAGGTTAGTTAGGACTCAGCCTGTACTCTGTGGGAAGGTTAGTTAGGACTCAGCCTGTACTCTGTGGGAAGGTTAGGTTAGTTAGGACTCAGCCTGTACTCTGTGGGAAGGTTAGGTTAGTTAGGACTCAGCCTGTACTCTGTGGGAAGGTTAGTTAGGACTCAGCCTGTACTCTGTGGGAAGGTTAGTTAGGACT
This sequence comes from Oncorhynchus gorbuscha, assembly GCF_021184085.1. Lineage (NCBI taxonomy): Eukaryota > Metazoa > Chordata > Actinopteri > Salmoniformes > Salmonidae > Oncorhynchus > Oncorhynchus gorbuscha. Next base: position 38,210 of record NW_025746164.1, read on the forward strand.
CAGCCTGTACTCTGTGGGAAGGTTAGGTTAGTTAGGACTCAGCCTGTACTTTGTGGGAAGGTTAGTTAGGGCTCAGCCTGTACTCTGTGGGAAGGTTAGGTTAGTTAGGACTCAGCCTGTACTCTGTGGGAAGGTTAGTTAGGACACAGCCTGTAATCTGTGGGAAGGTTAGTTAGGACTCAGCCTGTACTCTGTGGGAAGGTTAGGTTAGTTAGGACTCAGCCTGTACTCTGTGGGAAGGTTAGGTTAGTTAGGACTCAGCCTGTACTCTGTGGGAAGGTTAGGTTAGTTAGGACTCAGCCTGTACTCTGTGGGAAGGTTAGGTTAGTTAGGGCTCAGCCTGTACTCTGTGGGAAGGTTAGGTTAGTTAGGACTCAGCCTGTACTCTGTGGGAAGGTTAGGTTAGTTAGGACTCAGCCTGTACTCTGTGGGAAGGTTAGTTAGGACTCAGCCTGTACTCTGTGGGAAGGTTAGTTAGGACTCAGCCTGTACTCTGTGGGAAGGTTAGTTAGGACTCAGCCTGTACTCTGTGGGAAGGTTAGTTAGGACTCAGCCTGTACTCTGTGGGAAGGTTAGTTAGGGCTCAGCCTGTACTCTGTGGGAAGGTTAGGTTAGTTAGGAGCCAGCCTGTACTCTGTGGGAAGGTTAGTTAGGACTCAGCCTGTACTCTGTGGGAAGGTTAGTTAGGACTCAGTCTGTACTCTGTGGGAAGGTTAGGTTAGTTAGGACTCAGCCTGTACTCTGTGGGAAGGTTAGGTTAGTTAGGACTCAGCCTGTACTCTGTGGGAAGGTTAGTTAGGACTCAGCCTGTACTCTGTGGGAAGGTTAGTTAGGACTCAGCCTGTACTCTGTGGGAAGGTTAGTTAGGAGTCAGCCTGTACTCTGTGGGAAGGTTAGTTAGGAGTCAGCCTGTACTCTGTGGGAAGGTTAGGTTAGTTAGGACTCAGCCTGTACTCTGTGGGAAGGTTAGGTTAGTTAGGACTCAGCCTGTACTCTGTGGGAAGGTTAGTTAGGACACAGCCTGTAATCTGTGGGAAGGTTAGTTAGGACTCAGCCTGTACTCTGTGGGAAGGTTAGGTTAGTTAGGACTCAGCCTGTACTCTGTGGGAAGGTTAGGTTAGTTAGGACTCAGCCTGTACTCTGTGGGAAGGTTAGGTTAGTTAGGACTCAGCCTGTACTCTGTGGGAAGGTTAGGTTAGTTAGGGCTCAGCCTGTACTCTGTGGGAAGGTTAGGTTAGTTAGGACTCAGCCTGTACTCTGTGGGAAGGTTAGGTTAGTTAGGACTCAGCCTGTACTCTGTGGGAAGGTTAGTTAGGACTCAGCCTGTACTCTGTGGGAAGGTTAGTTAGGACTCAGCCTGTACTCTGTGGGAAGGTTAGTTAGGACTCAGCCTGTACTCTGTGGGAAGGTTAGTTAGGACTCAGCCTGTACTCTGTGGGAAGGTTAGTTAGGGCTCAGCCTGTACTCTGTGGGAAGGTTAGGTTAGTTAGGAGCCAGCCTGTACTCTGTGGGAAGGTTAGTTAGGACTCAGCCTGTACTCTGTGGGAAGGTTAGTTAGGACTCAGTCTGTACTCTGTGGGAAGGTTAGGTTAGTTAGGACTCAGCCTGTACTCTGTGGGAAGGTTAGGTTAGTTAGGACTCAGCCTGTACTCTGTGGGAAGGTTAGTTAGGACTCAGCCTGTACTCTGTGGGAAGGTTAGTTAGGACTCAGCCTGTACTCTGTGGGAAGGTTAGTTAGGAGTCAGCCTGTACTCTGTGGGAAGGTTAGTTAGGAGTCAGCCTGTACTCTGTGGGAAGGTTAGGTTAGTTAGGACTCAGCCTGTACTCTGTGGGAAGGTTAGGTTAGTTAGGACTCAGCCTGTACTCTGTGGGAAGGTTAGGTTAGTTAGGTCTCAGCCTGTACTCTGTGGGAAGGTTAGTTAGGACTCAGCCTGTACTCTGTGGGAAGGTTAGGTTAGTTAGGACTCAGCCTGTACTCTGTGGGAAGGTTAGTTAGGACTCAGCCTGTACTCTGTGGGAAGGTTAGGTTAGTTAGGACTCAGCCTGTACTCTGTGGGAAGGATAGGTTAGTTAGGACTCAGCCTGTACTCTGTGGGAAGGTTAGGTTAGTTAGGACTCAGCCTGTACTCTGTGGGAAGGTTAGGTTAGTTAGGACTCAGCCTGTACTCTGTGGGAAGGTTAGGTTAGTTAGGACTCAGCCTGTACTCTGTGGGAAGGTTAGTTAGGACTCAGCCTGTACTCTGTGGGAAGGTTAGGTTAGTTAGGACTCAGCCTGTACTCTGTGGGAAGGATAGGTTAGTTAGGACTCAGCCTGTACTCTGTGGGAAGGATAGGTTAGTTAGGACTCAGCCTGTACTCTGTGGGAAGGTTAGTTAGGACTCAGCCTGTACTCTGTGGGAAGGTTAGGTTAGTTAGGACTCAGCCTGTACTCTGTGGGAAGGTTAGGTTAGTTAGGACTCAGCCTGTACTCTGTGGGAAGGTTAGTTAGGACTCAGCCTGTACTCTGTGGGAAGGTTAGCTAGGACTCAGCCTGTACTCTGTGGGAAGGTTAGGTTAGTTAGGACTCAGCCTGTACTCTGTGGGAAGGTTAGGTTAGTTAGGACTCAGCCTGTACTCTGTGGGAAGGTTAGGGCTGTTCATGGCTGCTGTGGGCCCTTTAACTCCACCTGTAGAAGTAGTAGCAGTAGGTAGTGTGATTTACTGCGGTCAGATCGACTGGTGGACTGTAGATCAGAGGAAAGACCATTCATCTGTTCAGCCAGGTCTAGGGGTCAGGGGTGAGGTACAAGACTTACTGCGGTCTGATCGACTGGTGGACAGTAGATCAGTAGAAGGTCTGTTACTCTGTTCTACCAGGTCTAGGGGTCAGGGGTCAGGTACAAGACTTACTGCGGTCTGATCGACTGGTGGACAGTAGATCAGTAGAAGGTCTGTTACTCTGTTCTACCAGGACTACAGCCATCCTGATGTCCTCTATCCATTTCACCATCTCTGATGCACAGCTTGGTACAGAGTACAGACATGGGTTAGATGCACAGCTAGGACCTTTCTAATGACTGATTGTGGCCCCTGGGGCTAAATGAGTTTAACACCCCTGCTCTAGAACACCCTAAACCACCCTTGAACACTCTAGAACACCCTAAAACACTCGAAACCACCCTTGAACACCCTAAAAACCTTCTAAACCACCCTGGAACACTCTAGAACACCCTAAAACACTCTAGAACACCCTAAAACACTCTAAACCACCCTTGAACACCCTAAAAACATTCTAAACCACCCTGGAACACTGTAAAACACCCTAAAACATCAAGAAAATGGAATAACACCCAGAACACATCTAGAACACTTGTACCTTGCTGCCACGACGACAGACTGGCGCTGACCAAACAGAGTGAAGGAATGAGGAACTCCCCACTCATCCTCACTCTCCCTGATCTGAGGACACAGACACAGGTTGGATCAGAGGAGAGTGACCTCTACTAATTTACAGCTGTGTTATGTCATCTGAAGCTACCAGCATGGGGCCAGCTTCCTGGACACACATTAAGTCTAATCCTGGAATAAATGTTTTCTCTATATATCTGCCGTTTTAGGACGAGGCTTAATGTGTGTCCAGGAAACTGGCCCATAATGTTAAGGTTCAGGTTCTGGAGACTCTTACTGTCATGCCGTGGAGAGGCAGCTGGCCGTGAACTTTGAACTGGTTGTCTGCTGTCATACCTCTGCTGGTGTACACCAGGGAATCACTGAACTGGAGGAGAGAGGGAGGAACACAGAGATATAATGAGACATCACTGAACTGGAGGAGGAGAGAGGGAGGAACACAGAGATATAATGAGACATCACTGAACTGGAGGAGGAGGAGAGAGGGAGGAACACAGAGATATAATGAGACATCACTGAACTGGAGGAGGAGAGAGGGAGGAACACAGAGATATAATGAGACATCACTGAACTGGAGGAGGAGGAGGAGAGAGGGAGGAACACAGAGATATAATGAGACATCACTGAACTGGAGGAGGAGGAGAGAGAGGGAGGAACACAGAGATATAATGAGACATCACTGAACTGGAGGAGGAGAGAGGGAGGAACACAGAGATATGAGACATCACTGAACTGGAGGAGGAGGAGAGAGGGAGGAACACAGAGATATAATGAGACATCACTGAACTGGAGGAGGAGGAGAGAGGGAGGAACACAGAGATATAATGAGACATCACTGAACTGGAGGAGGAGAGAGGGAGGAACACAGAGATATAATGAGACATCACTGAACTGGAGGAGGAGAGAGGGAGGAACACAGAGATATAATGAGACATCACTGAACTGGAGGAGGAGAGAGGGAGGAACACAGAGATATAATGAGACATCACTGAACTGGAGGAGGAGAGAGAGGGAGGAACACAGAGATATAATGAGACATCACTGAACTGGAGGAGGAGAGAGAGGGAGGAACACAGAGATATAATGAGACATCACTGAACTGGAGGAGGAGGAGAGAGGGAGGAACACAGAGATATAATGAGACATCACTGAACTGGAGGAGGAGAGAGAGGGAGGAACACAGAGATATAATGAGACATCACTGTACTGGAGGAGGAGGAGAGAGGGAGGAACACAGAGATATAATGAGACATCACTGAACTGGAGGAGGAGGAGAGAGAGAGGGAGGAACACAGAGATATAATGAGACATCACTGAACTGGAGGAGGAGGAGGAGAGAGGGAGGAACACAGAGATATAATGAGACATCACTGAACTGGAGGAGGAGGAGAGAGGGAGGAACACAGAGATATAATGAGACATCACTGAACTGGAGGAGGAGGAGAGAGGAACACAGAGATATAATGAGACATCACTGAACTGGAGGAGGAGAGAGGGAGGAACACAGAGATATAATGAGACATCACTGAACTGGAGGAGGAGGAGGAGAGAGGGAGGAACACAGAGATATGATGAGACATCACTGAACTGGAGGAGGAGGAGGAGAGAGGGAGGAACACAGAGATATAATGAGACATCACTGAACTGGAGGAGGAGGAGAGAGGGAGGAACACAGAGATATAATGAGACATCACTGAACTGGAGGAGGAGGAGAGAGGGAGGAACACAGAGATATAATGAGACATCACTGAACTGGAGGAGGAGGAGAGAGAGGGAGGAACACAGAGATATAATGAGACATCACTGAACTGGAGGAGGAGGAGAGAGGAACACAGAGATATAATGAGACATCACTGAACTGGAGGAGGAGGAGAGAGGGAGGAACACAGAGATATAATGAGACATCACTGAACTGGAGGAGGAGAGAGGGGGAGGAACACAGAGATATAATGAGACATCACTGAACTGGAGGAGGAGGAGAGAGAGGAACACAGAGATATAATGAGACATCACTGAACTGGAGGAGGAGGAGGAGAGAGGGAGGAACACAGAGATATAATGAGACATCACTGAACTGGAGGAGGAGAGAGGGAGGAACACAGAGATATAATGAGACATCACTGAACTGGAGGAGGAGGAGAGAGAGAGGAACACAGAGATATAATGAGACATCACTGAACTGGAGGAGGAGGAGGAGAGAGGGAGGAACACGGAGATATAATGAGACATCACTGAACTGGAGGAGGAGAGAGAGAGGAACACAGAGATATAATGAGACATCACTGAACTGGAGGAGGAGAGAGAGGGAGGAACACAGAGATATAATGAGACATCACTGAACTGGAGGAGGAGGAGAGAGGGAGGAACACAGAGATATAATGAGACATCACTGAACTGGAGGAGGAGAGAGAGAGGAACACAGAGATATAATGAGACATCACTGAACTGGAGGAGGAGAGAGAGGGAGGAACACAGAGATATGATGAGACATCACTGAACTGGAGGAGGAGGAGGAGAGGGAGGAACACAGAGATATAATGAGACATCACTGAACTGGAGGAGGAGGAGGAGAGGGAGGAACACAGAGATATAATGAGACATCACTGAACTGGAGGAGGAGGAGGAGAGGGAGGAACACAGAGATATAATGAGACATTACTGAACTGGAGGAGGAGGAGAGAGGGAGGAACACAGAGATATGATGAGACATCACTGAACTGGAGGAGGAGGAGGAGAGAGGGAGGAACACAGAGATATAATGAGACATCACTGAACTGGAGGAGGAGAGAGAGGGAGGAACACAGAGATATAATGAGACATCACTGAACTGGAGGAGGAGGAGAGAGGGAGGAACACAGAGATATAATGAGACATCACTGAACTGGAGGAGGAGGAGGAGAGAGGGAGGAACACAGAGATATAATGAGACATCACTGAACTGGAGGAGGAGGAGAGAGAGGGAGGAACACAGAGATATAATGAGACATCACTGAACTGGAGGAGGAGGAGAGAGGGAGGAACACAGAGATATAATGAGACATCACTGAACTGGAGGAGGAGAGAGGGAGGAACACAGAGATATAATGAGACATCACTGAACTGGAGGAGGAGAGAGGGAGGAACACAGAGATATAATGAGACATCACTGAACTGGAGGAGGAGAGAGGGAGGAACACAGAGATATAATGAGACATCACTGAACTGGAGGAGGAGAGAGAGGGAGGAACACAGAGATATAATGAGACATCACTGAACTGGAGGAGGAGAGAGGGAGGAACACAGAGATATAATGAGACATCACTGAACTGGAGGAGGAGGAGGAGAGAGGGAGGAACACAGAGATATAATGAGACATCACTGAACTGGAGGAGGAGAGAGAGGGAGGAACACAGAGATATAATGAGACATCACTGAACTGGAGGAGGAGAGAGGGAGGAACACAGAGATATAATGAGACATCACTGAACTGGAGGAGGAGAGAGAGGGAGGAACACAGAGATATAATGAGACATCACTGAACTGGAGGAGGAGAGAGAGGGAGGAACACAGAGATATAATGAGACATCACTGAACTGGAGGAGGAGGAGAGAGGGAGGAACACAGAGATATAATGAGACATCACTGAACTGGAGGAGGAGGAGAGAGGGAGGAACACAGAGATATAATGAGACATCACTGAACTGGAGGAGGAGGAGAGAGGGAGGAACACAGAGATATAATGAGACATCACTGAACTGGAGGAGGAGGAGAGAGGGAGGAACACAGAGATATAATGAGACATCACTGAACTGGAGGAGGAGAGAGAGGGAGGAACACAGAGATATGAGACATCACTGAACTGGAGGAGGAGGAGAGAGGGAGGAACACAGAGATATAATGAGACATCACTGAACTGGAGGAGGAGGAGAGAGGGAGGAACACAGAGATATAATGAGACATCACTGAACTGGAGGAGGAGGAGAGAGGGAGGAACACAGAGATATAATGAGACATCACTGAACTGGAGGAGGAGGAGGAGGAGAGAGGGAGGAACACGGAGATATAATGAGACATCACTGAACTGGAGGAGGAGAGAGGGAGGAACACAGAGATATAATGAGACATCACTGAACTGGAGGAGGAGGAGGAGAGAGGGAGGAACACAGAGATATAATGAGACATCACTGAACTGGAGGAGGAGAGAGAGGGAGGAACACAGAGATATAATGAGACATCACTGAACTGGAGGAGGAGAGAGAGGGAGGAACACAGAGATATAATGAGACATCACTGAACTGGAGGAGGAGAGAGGGAGGAACACAGAGATATAATGAGACATCACTGAACTGGAGGAGGAGGAGGAGAGAGGGAGGAACACAGAGATATAATGAGACATCACTGAACTGGAGGAGGAGAGAGAGGGAGGAACACAGAGATATAATGAGACATCACTGAACTGGAGGAGGAGAGAGGGAGGAACACAGAGATATAATGAGACATCACTGAACTGGAGGAGGAGAGAGAGGGAGGAACACAGAGATATAATGAGACATCACTGAACTGGAGGAGGAGGAGAGAGGGAGGAACACAGAGATATAATGAGACATCACTGTACTGGAGGAGGAGGAGAGAGGGAGGAACACAGAGATATAATGAGACATCACTGAACTGGAGGAGGAGGAGAGAGGGAGGAACACAGAGATATAATGAGACATCACTGAACTGGAGGAGGAGGAGAGAGGGAGGAACACAGAGATATAATGAGACATCACTGAACTGGAGGAGGAGGAGAGAGGGAGGAACACAGAGATATAATGAGACATCACTGAACTGGAGGAGGAGGAGAGAGGGAGGAACACAGAGATATAATGAGACATCACTGAACTGGAGGAGGAGAGAGGGAGGAACACAGAGATATAATGAGACATCACTGAACTGGAGGAGGAGGAGAGAGGGAGGAACACAGAGATATAATGAGACATCACTGAACTGGAGGAGGAGGAGAGAGGAACACAGAGATATAATGAGACATCACTGAACTGGAGGAGGAGAGAGGGAGGAACACAGAGATATAATGAGACATCACTGAACTGGAGGAGGAGGAGAGAGGGAGGAACACAGAGATATAATGAGACATCACTGAACTGGAGGAGGAGGAGAGAGGGAGGAACACAGAGATATAATGAGACATCACTGAACTGGAGGAGGAGAGAGAGGGAGGAACACAGAGATATGAGACATCACTGAACTGGAGGAGGAGGAGGAGAGAGGGAGGGAGGAACACAGAGATATAATGAGACATCACTGAACTGGAGGAGGAGGAGAGAGGGAGGAACACAGAGATATAATGAGACATCACTGAACTGGAGGAGGAGAGAGAGGGAGGAACACAGAGATATAATGAGACATCACTGAACTGGAGGAGGAGAGAGAGGGAGGAACACAGAGATATAATGAGACATCACTGAACTGGAGGAGGAGGAGGAGAGAGGGAGGAACACAGAGATATAATGAGACATCACTGAACTGGAGGAGGAGAGAGAGGGAGGAACACAGAGATATAATGAGACATCACTGAACTGGAGGAGGAGGAGAGAGGGAGGAACACAGAGATATAATGAGACATCACTGAACTGGAGGAGGAGGAGAGAGGGAGGAACACAGAGATATAATGAGACATCACTGAACTGGAGGAGGAGAGAGGGAGGAACACAGAGATATAATGAGACATCACTGAACTGGAGGAGGAGGAGGAGAGAGGGAGGAACACAGAGATATAATGAGACATCACTGAACTGGAGGAGGAGAGAGGGAGGAACACAGAGATATAATGAGACATCACTGAACTGGAGGAGGAGGAGAGAGGGAGGAACACAGAGATATAATGAGACATCACTGAACTGGAGGAGGAGGAGAGAGGGAGGAACACAGAGATATAATGAGACATCACTGAACTGGAGGAGGAGGAGAGAGGGAGGAACACAGAGATATAATGAGACATCACTGAACTGGAGGAGGAGGAGGAGAGAGGGAGGAACACAGAGATATAATGAGACATCACTGAACTGGAGGAGGAGGAGGAGAGGGAGGAACACAGAGATATAATGAGACATCACTGAACTGGAGGAGGAGGAGAGAGGGAGGAACACAGAGATATAATGAGACATCACTGAACTGGAGGAGGAGGAGGAGAGAGGAACACAGAGATATAATGAGACATCACTGAACTGGAGGAGGAGGAGAGAGGGAGGAACACAGAGATATAATGAGACATCACTGAACTGGAGGAGGAGAGAGAGAGGAACACAGAGATATAATGAGACATCACTGAACTGGAGGAGGAGAGAGGGAGGAACACAGAGATATAATGAGACATCACTGAACTGGAGGAGGAGAGAGGGAGGAACACAGAGATATAATGAGACATCACTGAACTGGAGGAGGAGGAGGAGAGAGGGAGGAACACAGAGATATAATGAGACATCACTGAACTGGAGGAGGAGAGAGGGAGGAACACAGAGATATAATGAGACATCACTGAACTGGAGGAGGAGAGAGAGAGAGGAACACAGAGATATAATGAGACATCACTGAACTGGAGGAGGAGGAGAGAGGGAGGAACACAGAGATATAATGAGACATCACTGAACTGGAGGAGGAGGAGAGAGGAACACAGAGATATAATGAGACATCACTGAACTGGAGGAGGAGAGAGAGGAACACAGAGATATAATGAGACATCACTGAACTGGAGGAGGACAGAGAGAGAGGAACACAGAGATATAATGAGACATCACTGAACTGGAGGAGGAGGAGAGAGGGAGGAACACAGAGATATAATGAGACATCACTGAACTGGAGGAGGAGGAGAGAGGGAGGAACACAGAGATATAATGAGACATCACTGAACTGGAGGAGGAGGAGAGAGGGAGGAACACAGAGATATAATGAGACATCACTGAACTGGAGGAGGAGGAGGAGAGAGGGAGGAACACAGAGATATAATGAGACATCACTGAACTGGAGGAGGAGGAGGAGAGGGAGGAACACAGAGATATAATGAGACATCACTGAACTGGAGGAGGAGGAGAGAGGGAGGAACACAGAGATATAATGAGACATCACTGAACTGGAGGAGGAGGAGGAGAGAGGAACACAGAGATATAATGAGACATCACTGAACTGGAGGAGGAGGAGAGAGGGAGGAACACAGAGATATAATGAGACATCACTGAACTGGAGGAGGAGAGAGAGAGGAACACAGAGATATAATGAGACATCACTGAACTGGAGGAGGAGAGAGGGAGGAACACAGAGATATAATGAGACATCACTGAACTGGAGGAGGAGGAGAGAGGGAGGAACACAGAGATATAATGAGACATCACTGAACTGGAGGAGGAGAGAGGGAGGAACACAGAGATATAATGAGACATCACTGAACTGGAGGAGGAGAGAGAGAGGGAGGAACACAGAGATATAATGAGACATCACTGAACTGGAGGAGGAGAGAGAGAGGGAGGAACACAGAGATATAATGAGACATCACTGAACTGGAGGAGGAGAGAGAGGGAGGAACACAGAGATATAATGAGACATCACTGAACTGGAGGAGGAGAGGGAGGAACACAGAGATATAATGAGACATCACTGAACTGGAGGAGGAGAGAGAGGGAGGAACACAGAGATATAATGAGACATCACTGAACTGGAGGAGGAGGAGAGAGGGAGGAACACAGAGATATAATGAGACATCACTGAACTGGAGGAGGAGAGAGAGAGGAACACAGAGATATAATGAGACATCACTGAACTGGAGGAGGAGAGAGGGAGGAACACAGAGATATAATGAGACATCACTGAACTGGAGGAGGAGGAGGAGAGAGAGGAACACAGAGATATAATGAGACATCACTGAACTGGAGGAGGAGGAGGAGAGAGAGGAACACAGAGATATAATGAGACATCACTGAACTGGAGGAGGAGGAGGAGAGAGAGGAACACAGAGATATAATGAGACATCACTGAACTGGAGGAGGAGGAGAGAGGGAGGAACACAGAGATATAATGAGACATCACTGAACTGGAGGAGGAGGAGGAGAGAGAGGAACACAGAGATATAATGAGACATCACTGAACTGGAGGAGGAGGAGAGAGGGAGGAACACAGAGATATAATGAGACATCACTGTACTGGAGGAGGAGAGAGGGAGGAACACAGAGATATAATGAGACATCACTGAACTGGAGGAGGAGAGAGGGAGGAACACAGAGATATAATGAGACATCACTGAACTGGAGGAGGAGGAGGAGAGAGGGAGGAACACGGAGATATAATGAGACATCACTGAACTGGAGGAGGAGGAGGAGAGAGGGAGGAACACAGAGACCCCTCCTGACCCCTCCTGTCTCAGCCTCCAGTATTTATGCTGCAGTAGTTTATGTGTCGGGGGGCTAGGGTCAGTTTGTTTATCTGGAGTACTTCTCCTGTCCTATTCGGTGTCCTGTGTAAATCTAAGTGTGCGTTCTCTAATTCTCTCCTTCTCTCCTTCTTTCTCTCTCTCGGAGGACCTGAGCCCTAGAACCATGCCCCAGGACTACCTGACATGATGACTCCTTGCTGTCCCCAGTCCACCTGGCCATGCTGCTGCTCCAGTTTCAACTGGCCTGGGCCCTAGGACCATGTCCCAGGACTACCTGACATGAGGACTCCTTGCTGTCCCCAGTCCACCTGGCCATGCTCCTGCTCCAGTTTCAACTGTTCTGCCTTACTATTATTCAACCATGCTGGTCATTTATGAACATTTGAACATCTTGGCCACGTTCTGTTATAATCTCCACCCGGCACAGCCAGAAGAGGACTGGCCACCCCACATATGCTCTCTCTAATTCTCTCTTTCTTTCTCTCTCTCGGAGGACCTGAGCCCTAGGACCGTGCCCCAGGACTACCTGACATGATGGCTCCTTGCTGTCCCCAGTCCACCTGACTGTGCTGCTGCTCCAGTTTCAACTGTTCTGCCTTATTATTATTTGACCATGCTGGTCATTTATGAACATTTGAACATCTTGGTCATTTTCTGTTATAATCTCTACCCGGCACAGCCAGAAGAGGACTGGCCACCCCACATAGCCCGGTTCCTCTCTAGGTTTCTTCCTAGGTTTTGGCCTTTCTAGGGAGTTTTTCCTAGCCACCGTGCTTTTACACCTGCATTGTTTGCTGTTTGGGGTTTTAGGCTGGGTTTCTGTACAGCACTTTGAGATATCAGCTGATGTACGAAGGGCTATATAAATAAATTTGATTTGATTTGATTTGATATAATGAGACATCACTGAACTGGAGGAGGAGGAGGAGAGAGGGAGGAACACAGAGATATAATGAGACATCACTGAACTGGAGGAGGAGGAGAGAGGGAGGAACACAGAGATATAATGAGACATCACTGAACTGGAGGAGGAGGAGGAGAGAGAGGAACACAGAGATATAATGAGACATCACTGAACTGGAGGAGGAGGAGAGAGGGAGGAACACAGAGATATAATGAGACATCACTGAACTGGAGGAGGAGGAGGAGAGAGGGAGGAACACAGAGATATAATGAGACATCACTGAACTGGAGGAGGAGGAGAGAGGAACACAGAGATATAATGAGACATCACTGAACTGGAGGAGGAGGAGAGAGGAACACAGAGATATAATGAGACATCACTGAACTGGAGGAGGAGGAGAGAGGGAGGAACACAGAGATATAATGAGACATCACTGAACTGGAGGAGGAGGAGAGAGGGAGGAACACAGAGATATAATGAGACATCACTGAACTGGAGGAGGAGGAGGAGAGAGGGAGGAACACGGAGATATAATGAGACATCACTGAACTGGAGGAGGAGGAGAGAGAGAGAGAGGGAGGAACACAGAGATATAATGAGACATCACTGAACTGGAGGAGGAGGAGAGAGAGAGAGAGGGAGGGACAGAGAGAGAGATAGGGTGAGTGAGGAGCAGAGGAGTCATGTGACAGGAAGTAGGAAGTAATGACTAACCAGGAAGAACATTCTTTGCTGTAGTCCTTTCCCTGAGAGCTTACTGAGACAGCCCAGTCTGATAAACTCCTGGATGGGTGACAGAAACAACACAGAGGAAACAATGAACAACGACAGGAAGTTAGATACACTAAAGGACAACATGAGGACTGATGTACTACAACTTGGAATAAATCACTACAATACTTGTCAAAGCAAAGCCAGGGAAAACTGTTATCTTACCCTGCCAGATATAGCCAGGTCCTGGATGCCTGTCAGATCTTTCTTCAGTTCTAGAAGCTTCTGGATGTTCTCCATCTTCATCATGGTTCCCTGAAGCTGCAGCACCATCTCTGATATATCAGCTAGGGCAGCTAGAGGAGGAGTGTTAGTACACACACCATCTCTGATATATCAGCTAGAGGAGGAGTGTTCTCTCTCTAACACACACCATCTCTGATATATCAGCTAGAGGAGGAGTGTTCTCTCTCTAACACACACCATCTCTGATATATCAGCTAGAGGAGGAGTGTTCTCTCTCTAACACACACCATCTCTGATATATCAACTAGAGGAGCAGGGTTCTCTGAGATATTAACTAGACAACTAGAGGAGCAGGGTTCTCTGAGATATTAACTAGACAACTAGAGGAGCAGGGTTCTCTGAGATATTAACTAGACAACTAGAGGAGCAGGGTTCTCTGAGATATTAACTAGACAACTAGAGGAGCAGGGTTCTCTCTGAGATATTAACTAGACAACTAGAGGAGCAGGGTTCTCTGAGATATTAACTAGACAACTAGAGGAGCAGGGTTCTCTCTGAGATATTAACTAGACAACTAGAGGAGCAGGGTTCTCTCTGAGATATTAACTAGACAACTAGAGGAGCAGGGTTCTCTCTGAGATATTAACTAGACAACTAGAGGAGCAGGGTTCTCTCTGAGATATTAACTAGACAACTAGAGGAGCAGGGTTCTCTGAGATATTAACTAGACAACTAGGAGCAGGGTTCTCTGAGATATTAACTAGACAACTAGAGGAGCAGGGTTCTCTCTGAGATATTAACTAGACAACTAGAGGAGCAGGGTTCTCTCTGAGATATTAACTAGACAACTAGAGGAGCAGGGTTCTCTCTGAGATATTAACTAGACAACTAGAGGAGCAGGGCTCTCTGAGATATTAACTGGAGGAGCAGGGTTCTCTGAGATATTAACTAGACAACTAGAGGAGCAGGGTTCTCTCTGAGATATTAACTGGAGGAGCAGGGTTCTCTGAGATATTAACTGGAGGAGCAGGGTTCTCTGAGATATTAACTGGAGGAGCAGGGTTCTCTGAGATATTAACTGGAGGAGCAGGGTTCTCTGAGATATTAACTGGAGGAGCAGGGCTCTCTGAGATATTAACTGGAGGAGCAGGGTTCTCTGAGATATTAACTAGACAACTAGAGGAGCAGGGCTCTCTGAGATATTAACTAGACAACTAGAGGAGCAGGGTTCTCTCTGAGATATTAACTAGACAACTAGAGGAGCAGGGTTCTCTCTGAGATATTAACTAGACAACTAGAGGAGCAGGGTTCTCTGAGATATTAACTAGACAACTAGAGGAGCAGGGTTCTCTGAGATATTAACTAGACAACTAGAGGAGCAGGGTTCTCTGAGATATTAACTAGACAACTAGAGGAGCAGGGCTCTCTGAGATATTAACTGGAGGAGCAGGGTTCTCTGAGATATTAACTAGACAACTAGAGGAGCAGGGTTCTCTGAGATATTAACTAGACAACTAGAGGAGCAGGGTTCTCTGAGATATTAACTAGACAACTAGAGGAGCAGGGTTCTCTCTGAGATATTAACTAGACAACTAGAGGAGCAGGGTTCTCTGAGATATTAACTAGACAACTAGAGGAGCAGGGTTCTCTGAGATATTAACTGGAGGAGCAGGGTTCTCTCTGAGATATTAACTAGACAACTAGAGGAGCAGGGTTCTCTGAGATATTAACTAGACAACTAGAGGAGCAGGGTTCTCTCTGAGATATTAACTAGACAACTAGAGGAGCAGGGTTCTCTGAGATATTAACTAGACAACTAGAGGAGCAGGGTTCTCTGAGATATTAACTAGACAACTAGAGGAGCAGGGTTCTCTGAGATATTAACTGGAGGAGCAGGGTTCTCTGAGATATTAACTAGACAACTAGAGGAGCAGGGTTCTCTGAGATATTAACTGGAGGAGCAGGGTTCTCTGAGATATTAACTAGACAACTAGAGGAGCAGGGTTCTCTGAGATATTAACTAGAGGAGCAGGGTTCTCTGAGATATTAACTAGAGGAGCAGGGTTCTCTGAGATATTAACTAGACAACTAGAGGAGCAGGGTTCTCTGAGATATTAACTAGACAACTAGAGGAGCAGGGTTCTCTCTGAGATATTAACTAGACAACTAGAGGAGCAGGGCTCTCTGAGATATTAACTGGAGGAGCAGGGTTCTCTGAGATATTAACTAGACAACTAGAGGAGCAGGGTTCTCTCTGAGATATTAACTGGAGGAGCAGGGTTCTCTCTGAGATATTAACTAGACAACTAGAGGAGCAGGGTTCTCTCTGAGATATTAACTAGACAACTAGAGGAGCAGGGTTCTCTGAGATATTAACTAGACAACTAGAGGAGCAGGGTTCTCTGAGATATTAACTAGACAACTAGAGGAGCAGGGTTCTCTGAGATATTAACTAGACAACTAGAGGAGCAGGGTTCTCTGAGATATTAACTGGAGGAGCAGGGTTCTCTGAGATATTAACTAGACAACTAGAGGAGCAGGGCTCTCTGAGATATTAACTGGAGGAGCAGGGTTCTCTGAGATATTAACTAGACAACTAGAGGAGCAGGGTTCTCTGAGATATTAACTAGACAACTAGAGGAGCAGGGTTCTCTGAGATATTAACTGGAGGAGCAGGGTTCTCTGAGATATTAACTAGACAACTAGAGGAGCAGGGTTCTCTGAGATATTAACTAGACAACTAGAGGAGCAGGGTTCTCTCTGAGATATTAACTAGACAACTAGAGGAGCAGGGCTCTCTGAGATATCAACTAGAGGAGCAGGGTTCTCTGAGATATTAACTAGACAACTAGAGGAGCAGGGTTCTCTGAGATATTAACTAGACAACTAGAGGAGCAGGGTTCTCTGAGATATTAACTAGACAACTAGAGGAGCAGGGTTCTCTGAGATATTAACTGGAGGAGCAGGGTTCTCTCTGAGATATTAACTAGACAACTAGAGGAGCAGGGTTCTCTGAGATATTAACTAGACAACTAGAGGAGCAGGGTTCTCTCTGAGATATTAACTAGACAACTAGAGGAGCAGGGTTCTCTGAGATATTAACTAGACAACTAGAGGAGCAGGGTTCTCTGAGATATTAACTAGACAACTAGAGGAGCAGGGTTCTCTGAGATGTTAACTGGAGGAGCAGGGTTCTCTGAGATATTAACTAGACAACTAGAGGAGCAGGGTTCTCTGAGATATTAACTGGAGGAGCAGGGTTCTCTGAGATATTAACTAGACAACTAGAGGAGCAGGGTTCTCTGAGATATTAACTAGAGGAGCAGGGTTCTCTGAGATATTAACTAGACAACTAGAGGAGCAGGGTTCTCTGAGATATTAACTAGACAACTAGAGGAGCAGGGTTCTCTCTGAGATATTAACTAGACAACTAGAGGAGCAGGGCTCTCTGAGATATTAACTGGAGGAGCAGGGTTCTCTGAGATATTAACTGGAGGAGCAGGGTTCTCTGAGATATTAACTGGAGGAGCAGGGTTCTCTGAGATATTAACTAGACAACTAGAGGAGCAGGGTTCTCTGAGATATTAACTGGAGGAGCAGGGTTCTCTGAGATATTAACTAGACAACTAGAGGAGCAGGGTTCTCTCTGAGATATTAACTGGAGGAGCAGGGTTCTCTCTGAGATATTAACTAGACAACTAGAGGAGCAGGGTTCTCTCTGAGATATTAACTAGACAACTAGAGGAGCAGGGTTCTCTGAGATATTAACTAGACAACTAGAGGAGCAGGGTTCTCTGAGATATTAACTAGACAACTAGAGGAGCAGGGTTCTCTGAGATATTAACTAGACAACTAGAGGAGCAGGGCTCTCTGAGATATTAACTGGAGGAGCAGGGTTCTCTGAGATATTAACTAGACAACTAGAGGAGCAGGGTTCTCTGAGATATTAACTAGACAACTAGAGGAGCAGGGTTCTCTGAGATATTAACTGGAGGAGCAGGGTTCTCTGAGATATTAACTAGACAACTAGAGGAGCAGGGTTCTCTGAGATATTAACTAGACAACTAGAGGAGCAGGGTTCTCTCTGAGATATTAACTAGACAACTAGAGGAGCAGGGCTCTCTGAGATATCAACTAGAGGAGCAGGGTTCTCTGAGATATTAACTAGACAACTAGAGGAGCAGGGTTCTCTGAGATATTAACTAGACAACTAGAGGAGCAGGGTTCTCTGAGATATTAACTAGACAACTAGAGGAGCAGGGTTCTCTGAGATATTAACTAGACAACTAGAGGAGCAGGGTTCTCGCTGAGATATTAACTAGACAACTAGAGGAGCAGGGTTCTCTGAGATATTAACTAGACAACTAGAGGAGCAGGGTTCTCTCTGAGATATTAACTAGACAACTAGAGGAGCAGGGTTCTCTGAGATATTAACTAGACAACTAGAGGAGCAGGGTTCTCTGAGATATTAACTAGACAACTAGAGGAGCAGGGTTCTCTCTGAGATATTAACTAGACAACTAGAGGAGCAGGGTTCTCTCTGAGATA
Organism: Oncorhynchus gorbuscha; assembly: GCF_021184085.1. NCBI lineage: Eukaryota > Metazoa > Chordata > Actinopteri > Salmoniformes > Salmonidae > Oncorhynchus > Oncorhynchus gorbuscha. The sequence goes on from NW_025746164.1 coordinate 56,407, forward strand.
TTAACTAGACAACTAGAGGAGCAGGGTTCTCTGAGATATTAACTAGACAACTAGAGGAGCAGGGTTCTCTCTGAGATATTAACTAGACAACTAGAGGAGCAGGGTTCTCTGAGATATTAACTAGACAACTAGAGGAGCAGGGTTCTCTCTGAGATATTAACTAGACAACTAGAGGAGCAGGGTTCTCTCTGAGATATTAACTAGACAACTAGAGGAGCAGGGTTCTCTGAGATATTAACTAGAGGAGCAGGGTTCTCTGAGATATTAACTGGAGGAGCAGGGTTCTCGCTGAGATATTAACTAGACAACTAGAGGAGCAGGGTTCTCTCTGAGATATTAACTAGACAACTAGAGGAGCAGGGTTCTCTCTGAGATATTAACTAGACAACTAGAGGAGCAGGGTTCTCTCTGAGATATTAACTAGACAACTAGAGGAGCAGGGTTCTCTGAGATATTAACTAGACAACTAGAGGAGCAGGGTTCTCTGAGATATTAACTAGACAACTAGAGGAGCAGGGTTCTCTGAGATATTAACTAGACAACTAGAGGAGCAGGGTTCTCTGAGATATTAACTGGAGGAGCAGGGTTCTCTGAGATATTAACTAGACAACTAGAGGAGCAGGGTTCTCTCTGAGATATTAACTAGACAACTAGAGGAGCAGGGTTCTCTGAGATATTAACTAGACAACTAGAGGAGCAGGGTTCTCTCTGAGATATTAACTAGACAACTAGAGGAGCAGGGTTCTCTGAGATATTAACTAGACAACTAGAGGAGCAGGGTTCTCTCTGAGATATTAACTAGACAACTAGAGGAGCAGGGTTCTCTGAGATATTAACTAGACAACTAGAGGAGCAGGGTTCTCTGAGATATTAACTGGAGGAGCAGGGTTCTCTGAGATATTAACTAGACAACTAGAGGAGCAGGGTTCTCTCTGAGATATTAACTAGACAACTAGAGGAGCAGGGTTCTCTGATATATCAACTAGAGGAGCAGGGTTCTCTGAGATATTAACTAGACAACTAGAGGAGCAGGGTTCTCTCTGAGATATTAACTAGACAACTAGAGGAGCAGGGTTCTCTGAGATATTAACTAGACAACTAGAGGAGCAGGGTTCTCTGAGATATTAACTAGACAACTAGAGGAGCAGGGTTCTCTGAGATATTAACTAGACAACTAGAGGAGCAGGGTTCTCTGAGATATTAACTAGACAACTAGAGGAGCAGGGTTCTCTGAGATATTAACTAGACAACTAGAGCAGGGTTCTCTCTGAGATATTAACTAGACAACTAGAGGAGCAGGGTTCTCTCTGAGATATTAACTAGACAACTAGAGGAGCAGGGTTCTCTGAGATATTAACTAGACAACTAGAGGAGCAGGGTTCTCTGAGATATTAACTAGACAACTAGAGGAGCAGGGTTCTCTGAGATATTAACTAGACAACTAGAGGAGCAGGGTTCTCTCTGAGATATTAACTAGACAACTAGAGGAGCAGGGTTCTCTGAGATATTAACTAGACAACTAGAGGAGCAGGGTTCTCTGAGATATTAACTAGACAACTAGAGGAGCAGGGTTCTCTGAGATATTAACTAGACAACTAGAGGAGCAGGGTTCTCTGAGATATTAACTAGACAACTAGAGGAGCAGGGTTCTCTGAGATATTAACTAGACAACTAGAGGAGCAGGGTCCTACCTCTGCTGTCTCTGAAGTCTTGGTGTGTGGGGGGGTAGTGTTTGCAGAGTCTCTCCAGAATCAGTTTGTAGTGCAGCAGACGATGCAGGGGGCGTAGCAGGAACATGTTCAGGGACAGGTAACACACCTTCTGCTGCTCAAACTCTCCACACAACTCCTGCAGCCGCTGGGAGGCACGACAGGAACGCTCTAACTCAACCAACACCTCACCGTGACGCTGCAGGAGGGACGTCAACTGCTGCTGGGGCAGAGAGGAGAGGGGTTAGGGGGAGAGGAGAGGGGTTAGGGAGAGGGGTTAGGGGGAGAGGAGAGGGGTTAGGGGGAGAGGAGAGGGGTTAGGGAGAGAGGAGAGGGGTTAGGGAGAGAGGAGAGGAGAGGGGTTAGGGAGAGAGGAGAAGGGTTAGGGGGAGAGGAGAGGGGTTAGGGGAGAGGAGAGGGGTTAGGGGGAGAGGAGAGGGGTTAGGGAGAGGGGTAGGTTAGGTAGAAGATGTAGGGGTTAGAGGGAGAGGAGAGGGGTAGGTTAGGTAGAAGATGTAGGGGTTAGGGAGAGAGGAGAGGGGTTAGGGAGAGAGGAGAGAGGTAGGTTAGGTAGAAGATGTAGGGGTTAGAGAGAGAGGAGAGGGGTAGGTTAGGTAGAAGATGTAGGGGTTAGAGAGAGAGGAGAGGGGTAGGTTAGGTAGAAGATGTAGGGGTTAGAGAGAGAGGAGAGGGGTAGGTTAGGTAGAAGATGTAGGGGTTAGAGAGAGAGGAGAGGGGTAGGTTAGGTAGAAGATGTAGGGGTTAGAGAGAGAGAGGAGAGGGGTAGGTTAGGTAGAAGATGTAGGGGTTATAGAGAGAGGAGAGGGGTAGGTTAGGTAGAAGATGTAGGGGTTAGAGAGGGAGGAGAGGGGTAGGTTAGGTAGAAGATGTAGGGGTTAGAGAGAGAGGAGAGGGGTAGGTTAGGTAGAAGATGTAGGGGTTAGGGAGAGAGGAGAGGGGTAGGTTAGGTAGAAGATGTAGGGGTTAGAGAGAGAGGAGAGGGGTAGGTTAGGTAGAAGATGTAGGGGTTAGAGAGAGAGGAGAGGGGTAGGTTAGGTAGAAGATGTAGGGGTTAGAGAGAGAGGAGAGGGGTAGGTTAGGTAGAAGGTGTAGGGGTTAGAGATAGAGGAGAGGGGTAGGTTAGGTAGAAGATGTAGGGGTTAGAGAGAGAGGAGAGGGTAGGTTAGGTAGAAGATGTAGGGGTTAGAGAGAGAGGAGAGGGGTAGGTTAGGTAGAAGATGTAGGGGTTAGAGAGAGAGGAGAGGGGTAGGTTAGGTAGAAGATGTAGGGGTTAGAGAGAGAGGAGAGGGGTAGGTTAGGTAGAAGATGTAGGGGTTAGAGAGAGGAGAGGGGTAGGTTAGGTAGAAGATGTAGGGGATAGAGAGAGAGGAGAGGGGTAGGTTAGGTAGAAGATGTAGGGGTTAGAGAGGGAGGAGAGGGGTAGGTTAGGTAGAAGATGTAGGGGTTAGAGAGAGAGGAGAGGGGTAGGTTAGGTAGAAGATGTAGGGGTTAGAGAGAGAGGAGAGGGGTAGGTTAGGTAGAAGATGTAGGGGTTAGAGAGAGAGGAGAGGGGTAGGTTAGGTAGAAGATGTAGGGGTTAGAGAGAGAGGAGCATGACATCACCCACAGGTCATTACTCTGAGGACATGTTGAAGGGAACGATATCCACGTCTACTGTACCTTTAACCCCTGAATGTTCTTCAGCATGACGTCACCCACACGCTGGTAGTCTCCTTTAACGTGGGCGTTGGACCGCCCCTCCCTGGTGACAGAGAGAAATCAACATGGTGACCTGCTGCTAAGCCTAACCCTGCAGCAGACAGACAGACAGTGTTTCCTCTCTCAGTGACACCATAGTGAGGGGCAAGTGGAGAGACAACAGGGTTACCTGCTGCTAAGCCTAACCCTGCAGGAGACAGTGTTTCCTCTCTCAGTGACACCATAGTGAGGGGCAAGTGGAGAGACAACATGGTGACCTGCTGCTAAGCCTAACCCTGCAGGAGACAGACAGACAGTGTTTCCTCTCTCAGTGACACCATAGTGAGGGGCAAGTGGAGAGACAACATCACTCATTCAGTTACCCATCTGTCCATCTCTAATTGAAACCACATTGCAACAGCGTGATTAACAGCTGAGAAGCATCAATCCCCGGGAGAAGATCAAACCCTTCCTGTGAGTCGTTGAGAGAGTTATGACACGTAGACTGCATTCCTGAGATTCTCCAACCCACATGAAGATGTGCCACATGTACCTACTAGAGAACACTGAGCTAATCGGCGTAGTTACACAGCTCCACCACCAGATGGGGTAGTGGAGCAGTATTCACTAGGTCTGTCCTCTCAGAGGAGCAGTATTCACTAGGTCTGTCCTCTCAGAGGAGCAGTATTCACTAGGTCTGTCCTCTCAGAGGAGCAGTATTCACTAGGTCTGTCCTCTCAGAGGAGCAGTATTCACTAGGTCTGTCCTCTCAGAGGAGCAGTATTCACTAGGTCTGTCCTCTCAGAGGAGCAGTATTCACTAGGTCTGTCCTCTCAGAGGAGCAGTATTCACTAGGTCTGTCCTCTCAGAGGAGCAGTATTCACTAGGTCTGTCCTCTCAGAGGAGCAGTATTCACTAGGTCTGTCCTCTCAGAGGAGCAGTATTCACTAGGTCTGTCCTCTCAGAGGAGCAGTATTCACTAGGTCTGTCCTCTCAGAGGAGCAGTATTCACTAGGTCTGTCCTCTCAGAGCAGTATTCACTAGGTCTGTCCTCTAAGGAGCAGTATTCACTAGGTCTGTCCTCTAAGGAGCAGTATTCACTAGGTCTGTCCTCTCAGAGGAGCAGTATTCACTAGGTCTGTCCTCTCAGAGGAGCAGTATTCACTAGGTCTGTCCTCTCAGAGGAGCAGTATTCACTAGGTCTGTCCTCTCAGAGGAGCAGTATTCTCTAGGTCTGTCCTCTCAGAGGAGCAGTATTCACTAGGTCTGTCCTCTAAGGAGCAGTATTCACTAGGTCTGTCCTCTAAGGAGCAGTATTCACTAGGTCTGTCCTCTCAGAGGAGCAGTATTCACTAGGTCTGTCCTCTCAGAGGAGCAGTATTCACTAGGTCTGTCCTCTCAGTGTTCCACAGGGTCTCTGATGGGTCGTCCACCAGGGGTCTCTGATGGGTCGTCCACCAGGGGTCTCTGATGGGTCGTCCACCAGGGGTCTCTGATGGGTCGTCCACCAGGGGTCTCTGATGGGTCGTCCACCAGGGGTCTGATGGGTCGTCCACCAGGGGTCTCTGATGGGTCGTCCACCAGGGGTCTCTGATGGGTCGTCCACCAGGGTCTCTGATGGGCCGTCCACCAGGGGTCTCTGATGGGCCGTCCACCAGGGGTCTCTGATGGGCCGTCCACCAGGGGTCTCTGATGGGCCGTCCACCAGGGGTCTCTGATGGGCCGTCCACCAGGGGTCTCTGATGGGTCGTCCACCAGGGGTCTCTGATGGGTCGTCCACCAGGGGTCTCTGATGGGTCGTCCACCAGGGGTCTCTGATGGGTCGTCCACCAGGGGTCTCTGATGGGTCGTCCACCAGGGGTCTGATGGGTCGTCCACCAGGGGTCTCTGATGGGTCGTCCACCAGGGGTCTCTGATGGGTCGTCCACCAGGGGTCTCTGATGGGCCGTCCACCAGGGGTCTCTGATGGGTCGTCCACCAGGGGTCTGATGGGTCGTCCACCAGGGGTCTCTGATGGGTCGTCCACCAGGGGTCTCTGATGGGTCGTCCACCAGGGGTCTCTGATGGGTCGTCCACCAGGGGTCTCTGATGGGCCGTCCACCAGGGGTCTCTGATGGGTCGTCCACCAGGGGTCTCTGATGGGTCGTCCACCAGGGGTCTCTGATGGGCCGTCCACCAGGGGTCTCTGATGATGATCAGTCCTGTATGACCGGCTGCTGTAGTGACTCACTGAAGAGCGGTGCTGAAAACCTGGACGTACACACACACACACACACACACACACACACACACACACACACACACACACACACACACACACACACACACACACACACACACACACACACACACACACACACACACACACACTCCTCACCACTGCTGCAGCCTCTGCTCCACCTCCTTGAGGAAGGCCTGGTGTAACTGATAGACTGGATCATAGTTGGTGTTGATCAGGGTCCTCACTGAGTCTGGCAGGATGTCCTCTTTCCCCAACACAGCCTGGAACCACTGGGACACAACACAACACAGCCTGGAACCACTGGGACACAACACAGCCTGGAACCACTGGGACACAACACAACACAGCCTGGAACCACTGGGACACAACACAGCCTGGAACCACTGAGACACAACACAACACAGCCTGGAACCACTGGGACACAACACAGCTGTTAGACTACCTCTTTACCCAACACAGCCTGGAACCACTGAGACACAACACAACACAGTCTGGAACCACTGAGACACAACACAGCCTGGAACCACTGAGACACAACACAACACAGTCTGGAACCACTGAGACACAACACAGCCTGGAACCACTGAGACAACACAGCCTGGAACCACTGAGACAACACAACACAGCCTGGAACCACAGACACAACACAACACAGCCTGGAACCACTGAGACACAACACAGCACAGCCTGGAACCACTGAGACACAACACAACACAGCCTGGAACCACTGAGACACAACACAACACAGCCTGGAACCACTGAGACAACACAGCTGTTAGACTACCTCTTTACCCAGCACAGTCTGGAACCACTGAGACACAACACAGCACAGCCTGGAACCACTGAGACAACACACAACACAGCCTGGAACCACTGAGACAACACACAACACAGCCTGGAACCACTGAGACAACACAGCACAGCCTGGAACCACTGAGACACAACACAGCACAGCCTGGAACCACTGAGACAACACACAACACAGCCTGGAACCACTGGGACACAGCACAGCCTGGAACCACTGAGACACAACACAACACAGCCTGGAACCACTGAGACAACACAGCACAGCCTGGAACCACTGAGACAACACACAACACAGCCTGGAACCACTGGGACACAGCACAGCCTGGAACCACTGAGACACAACACAACACAGCCTGGAACCACTGAGACAACACAGCTGTTAGACTACCTCTTTACCCAGCACAGCCTGGAACCACTGAGACAACACAGCACAGCCTGGAACCACTGAGACACAACACAACACAGCCTGTAACCACTGAGACAACACAGCACAGCCTGGAACCACTGAGACAACACACAACACAGCCTGGAACCACTGAGACAACACAGCTGTTAGACTACCTCTTTACCCAGCACAGCCTGGAACCACTGAGACACAACACAACACAGCCTGGAACCACTAAGACAACACAGCACAGCCTGGAACCACTGAGACAACACAGCTGTTAGACTACCTCTTTACCCAGCACAGCCTGGAACCACTGAGACACAACACAACACAGCCTGGAACCACTAAGACAACACAGCACAGCCTGGAACCACTGAGACAACACAACACAGCCTGGAACCACTGAGACAACACAGCTGTTAGACTACCTCTTTACCCAGCACAGCCTGGAACCACTGAGACACAACACAACACAGCCTGGAACCACTGAGACAACACAGCACAGCCTGGAACCACTGAGACACAACACAACACAGCCTGGAACCACTGAGACACAACACAGCCTGGAACCACTGAGACACAACACAGCCTGGAACCACTGAGACACAACACAGCCTGGAACCACTGAGACAACACAGCCTGGAACCACTGAGACAACACAACACAGCCTGGAACCACAGACACAACACAACACAGCCTGGAACCACTGAGACACAACACAGCACAGCCTGGAACCACTGAGACACAACACAACACAGCCTGGAACCACTGAGACACAACACAACACAGCCTGGAACCACTGAGACAACACAGCTGTTAGACTACCTCTTTACCCAGCACAGTCTGGAACCACTGAGACACAACACAGCACAGCCTGGAACCACTGAGACAACACACAACACAGCCTGGAACCACTGAGACAACACACAACACAGCCTGGAACCACTGAGACAACACAGCACAGCCTGGAACCACTGAGACACAACACAGCACAGCCTGGAACCACTGAGACAACACACAACACAGCCTGGAACCACTGGGACACAGCACAGCCTGGAACCACTGAGACACAACACAACACAGCCTGGAACCACTGAGACAACACAGCACAGCCTGGAACCACTGAGACAACACACAACACAGCCTGGAACCACTGGGACACAGCACAGCCTGGAACCACTGAGACACAACACAACACAGCCTGGAACCACTGAGACAACACAGCTGTTAGACTACCTCTTTACCCAGCACAGCCTGGAACCACTGAGACAACACAGCACAGCCTGGAACCACTGAGACACAACACAACACAGCCTGTAACCACTGAGACAACACAGCACAGCCTGGAACCACTGAGACAACACACAACACAGCCTGGAACCACTGAGACAACACAGCTGTTAGACTACCTCTTTACCCAGCACAGCCTGGAACCACTGAGACACAACACAACACAGCCTGGAACCACTAAGACAACACAGCACAGCCTGGAACCACTGAGACAACACAGCTGTTAGACTACCTCTTTACCCAGCACAGCCTGGAACCACTGAGACACAACACAACACAGCCTGGAACCACTAAGACAACACAGCACAGCCTGGAACCACTGAGACAACACAACACAGCCTGGAACCACTGAGACAACACAGCTGTTAGACTACCTCTTTACCCAGCACAGCCTGGAACCACTGAGACACAACACAACACAGCCTGGAACCACTGAGACAACACAGCACAGCCTGGAACCACTGAGACACAACACAACACAGCCTGGAACCACTGAGACACAACACAGCCTGGAACCACTGAGACACAACACAGCCTGGAACCACTGAGACACAACACAACACAGCCTGGAACCACTGAGACACAACACAGCACAGCCTGGAACCACTGAGACACAACACAGCCTGGAACCACTGAGACACAACACAACACAGCCTGGAACCACTGAGACACAACACAGCCTGGAACCACTGAGACACAACACAGCCTGGAACCACTGAGACACAACACAACACAGCCTGGAACCACTGAGACAACACAACACAGCCTGGAACCACTGAGACACAACACAACACAGCCTGGAACCACTGAGACACAACACAACACAGCCTGGAACCACTGAGACACAACACAACACAGCCTGGAACCACTGAGACAACACACAACACAGCCTGGAACCACTGAGACAACACACAACACAGCCTGGAACCACTGGGACACAACACAACACAGCCTGGAACCACTGAGACACAACACAACACAGCCTGGAACCACTGAGACACAACACAACACAGCCTGGAACCACTGAGACAACACAGCTGTTAGACTACCTCTTTACCCAGCACAGCCTGGAACCACTGAGACACAACACAACACAGCCTGGAACCACTGAGACAACACACAACACAGCCTGGAACCACTGGGACACAACACAGCACAGCCTGGAACCACTGGGACACAACACAACACAGCCTGGAACCACTGAGACACAACACAACACAGCCTGGAACCACTGAGACAACACAGCTGTTAGACTACCTCTTTACCCAGCACAGCCTGGAACCACTGAGACACAACACAGCCTGGAACCACTGAGACACAACACAGCCTGGAACCACTGAGACACAACACAACACAGCCTGGAACCACTGAGATACAACACAGCCTGGAACCACTGAGACACAACACAACACAGCCTGGAACCACTGAGACACAACACAACACAGCCTGGAACCACTGAGACACAACACAGCCTGGAACCACTGAGACACAACACAACACAGCCTGGAACCACTGAGACACAACACAACACAGCCTGGAACCACTGAGACAACACACAACACAGCCTGGAACCACTGAGACACAACACAACACAGCCTGGAACCACTGAGACACAACACAACACAGCCTGGAACCACTGAGACACAACACAGCCTGGAACCACTGAGACAACACAGCTGTTAGACTACCTCTTTACCCAGCACAGTCTGGAACCACTGAGACACAACACAGCACAGCCTGGAACCACTGAGACAACACACAACACAGCCTGGAACCACTGAGACAACACACAACACAGCCTGGAACCACTGAGACAACACAGCACAGCCTGGAACCACTGAGACACAACACAGCACAGCCTGGAACCACTGAGACAACACACAACACAGCCTGGAACCACTGGGACACAGCACAGCCTGGAACCACTGAGACACAACACAACACAGCCTGGAACCACTGAGACAACACAGCACAGCCTGGAACCACTGAGACAACACACAACACAGCCTGGAACCACTGGGACACAGCACAGCCTGGAACCACTGAGACACAACACAACACAGCCTGGAACCACTGAGACAACACAGCTGTTAGACTACCTCTTTACCCAGCACAGCCTGGAACCACTGAGACAACACAGCACAGCCTGGAACCACTGAGACACAACACAACACAGCCTGTAACCACTGAGACAACACAGCACAGCCTGGAACCACTGAGACAACACACAACACAGCCTGGAACCACTGAGACAACACAGCTGTTAGACTACCTCTTTACCCAGCACAGCCTGGAACCACTGAGACACAACACAACACAGCCTGGAACCACTAAGACAACACAGCACAGCCTGGAACCACTGAGACAACACAGCTGTTAGACTACCTCTTTACCCAGCACAGCCTGGAACCACTGAGACACAACACAACACAGCCTGGAACCACTAAGACAACACAGCACAGCCTGGAACCACTGAGACAACACAACACAGCCTGGAACCACTGAGACAACACAGCTGTTAGACTACCTCTTTACCCAGCACAGCCTGGAACCACTGAGACACAACACAACACAGCCTGGAACCACTGAGACAACACAGCACAGCCTGGAACCACTGAGACACAACACAACACAGCCTGGAACCACTGAGACACAACACAGCCTGGAACCACTGAGACACAACACAGCCTGGAACCACTGAGACACAACACAACACAGCCTGGAACCACTGAGACACAACACAGCACAGCCTGGAACCACTGAGACACAACACAGCCTGGAACCACTGAGACACAACACAACACAGCCTGGAACCACTGAGACACAACACAGCCTGGAACCACTGAGACACAACACAGCCTGGAACCACTGAGACACAACACAACACAGCCTGGAACCACTGAGACAACACAACACAGCCTGGAACCACTGAGACACAACACAACACAGCCTGGAACCACTGAGACACAACACAACACAGCCTGGAACCACTGAGATACAACACAGCCTGGAACCACTGAGACACAACACAACACAGCCTGGAACCACTGAGACACAACACAACACAGCCTGGAACCACTGAGACACAACACAGCCTGGAACCACTGAGACACAACACAACACAGCCTGGAACCACTGAGACACAACACAACACAGCCTGGAACCACTGAGACAACACAGCTGTTAGACTACCTCTTTACCCAGCACAGCCTGGAACCACTGAGACACAACACAACACAGCCTGGAACCACTGAGACAACACACAACACAGCCTGGAACCACTGGGACACAACACAGCACAGCCTGGAACCACTGGGACACAACACAACACAGCCTGGAACCACTGAGACACAACACAACACAGCCTGGAACCACTGAGACAACACAGCTGTTAGACTACCTCTTTACCCAGCACAGCCTGGAACCACTGAGACACAACACAGCCTGGAACCACTGAGACACAACACAGCCTGGAACCACTGAGACACAACACAACACAGCCTGGAACCACTGAGATACAACACAGCCTGGAACCACTGAGACACAACACAACACAGCCTGGAACCACTGAGACACAACACAACACAGCCTGGAACCACTGAGACACAACACAGCCTGGAACCACTGAGACACAACACAACACAGCCTGGAACCACTGAGACACAACACAACACAGCCTGGAACCACTGAGACAACACACAACACAGCCTGGAACCACTGAGACACAACACAACACAGCCTGGAACCACTGAGACACAACACAACACAGCCTGGAACCACTGAGACACAACACAGCCTGGAACCACTGAGACACAACACAACACAGCCTGGAACCACTGAGATACAACACAACACAGCCTGGAACCACTGAGACACAACACAACACAGCCTGGAACCACTGAGATACAACACAACACAGCCTGGAACCACTGAGACACAACACAACACAGCCTGGAACCACTGAGACAACACAACACAGCCTGGAACCACTGAGACACAACACAACACAGCCTGGAACCACTGAGACACAACCCAACACAGCCTGGAACCACTGAGACAACACACAACACAGCCTGGAACCACTGAGACAACACACAACACAGCCTGGAACCACTGAGACAACACACAACACAGCCTGGAACCACTGGGACACAACACAACACAGCCTGGAACCACTGAGACACAACACAACACAGCCTGGAACCACTGAGACACAACACAACACAGCCTGGAACCACTGAGACAACACAGCTGTTAGACTACCTCTTTACCCAGCACAGCCTGGAACCACTGAGACACAACACAACACAGCCTGGAACCACTGAGACAACACACAACACAGCCTGGAACCACTGGGACACAACACAGCACAGCCTGGAACCACTGAGACACAACACAACACAGCCTGGAACCACTGAGACACAACACAACACAGCCTGGAACCACTGGGACACAACACAGCACAGCCTGGAACCACTGAGACACAACACAGCACAGCCTGGAACCACTGAGACACAACACAACACAGCCTGGAACCACTGAGACACAACACAGCACAGCCTGGAACCACTGAGACACAACACAGCACAGCCTGGAACCACTGAGACAACACACAACACAGCCTGGAACCACTGAGACACAACACAGCCTGGAACCACTGAGACACAACACAACACAGCCTGGAACCACTGAGACACAACACAACACAGCCTGGAACCACTGAGACAACACAGCCTGGAACCACTGAGACAACACAACACAGCCTGGAACCACAGACACAACACAACACAGCCTGGAACCACTGAGACACAACACAGCACAGCCTGGAACCACTGAGACACAACACAACACAGCCTGGAACCACTGAGACACAACACAACACAGCCTGGAACCACTGAGACAACACAGCTGTTAGACTACCTCTTTACCCAGCACAGTCTGGAACCACTGAGACACAACACAGCACAGCCTGGAACCACTGAGACAACACACAACACAGCCTGGAACCACTGAGACAACACACAACACAGCCTGGAACCACTGAGACAACACAGCACAGCCTGGAACCACTGAGACACAACACAGCACAGCCTGGAACCACTGAGACAACACACAACACAGCCTGGAACCACTGGGACACAGCACAGCCTGGAACCACTGAGACACAACACAACACAGCCTGGAACCACTGAGACAACACAGCACAGCCTGGAACCACTGAGACAACACACAACACAGCCTGGAACCACTGGGACACAGCACAGCCTGGAACCACTGAGACACAACACAACACAGCCTGGAACCACTGAGACAACACAGCTGTTAGACTACCTCTTTACCCAGCACAGCCTGGAACCACTGAGACAACACAGCACAGCCTGGAACCACTGAGACACAACACAACACAGCCTGTAACCACTGAGACAACACAGCACAGCCTGGAACCACTGAGACAACACACAACACAGCCTGGAACCACTGAGACAACACAGCTGTTAGACTACCTCTTTACCCAGCACAGCCTGGAACCACTGAGACACAACACAACACAGCCTGGAACCACTAAGACAACACAGCACAGCCTGGAACCACTGAGACAACACAGCTGTTAGACTACCTCTTTACCCAGCACAGCCTGGAACCACTGAGACACAACACAACACAGCCTGGAACCACTAAGACAACACAGCACAGCCTGGAACCACTGAGACAACACAACACAGCCTGGAACCACTGAGACAACACAGCTGTTAGACTACCTCTTTACCCAGCACAGCCTGGAACCACTGAGACACAACACAACACAGCCTGGAACCACTGAGACAACACAGCACAGCCTGGAACCACTGAGACACAACACAACACAGCCTGGAACCACTGAGACACAACACAGCCTGGAACCACTGAGACACAACACAGCCTGGAACCACTGAGACACAACACAACACAGCCTGGAACCACTGAGACACAACACAGCACAGCCTGGAACCACTGAGACACAACACAGCCTGGAACCACTGAGACACAACACAACACAGCCTGGAACCACTGAGACACAACACAGCCTGGAACCACTGAGACACAACACAGCCTGGAACCACTGAGACACAACACAACACAGCCTGGAACCACTGAGACAACACAACACAGCCTGGAACCACTGAGACACAACACAACACAGCCTGGAACCACTGAGACACAACACAACACAGCCTGGAACCACTGAGACACAACACAACACAGCCTGGAACCACTGAGACAACACACAACACAGCCTGGAACCACTGAGACAACACACAACACAGCCTGGAACCACTGGGACACAACACAACACAGCCTGGAACCACTGAGACACAACACAACACAGCCTGGAACCACTGAGACACAACACAACACAGCCTGGAACCACTGAGACAACACAGCTGTTAGACTACCTCTTTACCCAGCACAGCCTGGAACCACTGAGACACAACACAACACAGCCTGGAACCACTGAGACAACACAGCACAGCCTGGAACCACTGAGACAACACACAACACAGCCTGGAACCACTGGGACACAGCACAGCCTGGAACCACTGAGACACAACACAACACAGCCTGGAACCACTGAGACAACACAGCTGTTAGACTACCTCTTTACCCAGCACAGCCTGGAACCACTGAGACAACACAGCACAGCCTGGAACCACTGAGACACAACACAACACAGCCTGTAACCACTGAGACAACACAGCACAGCCTGGAACCACTGAGACAACACACAACACAGCCTGGAACCACTGAGACAACACAGCTGTTAGACTACCTCTTTACCCAGCACAGCCTGGAACCACTGAGACACAACACAACACAGCCTGGAACCACTAAGACAACACAGCACAGCCTGGAACCACTGAGACAACACAGCTGTTAGACTACCTCTTTACCCAGCACAGCCTGGAACCACTGAGACACAACACAACACAGCCTGGAACCACTAAGACAACACAGCACAGCCTGGAACCACTGAGACAACACAACACAGCCTGGAACCACTGAGACAACACAGCTGTTAGACTACCTCTTTACCCAGCACAGCCTGGAACCACTGAGACACAACACAACACAGCCTGGAACCACTGAGACAACACAGCACAGCCTGGAACCACTGAGACACAACACAACACAGCCTGGAACCACTGAGACACAACACAGCCTGGAACCACTGAGACACAACACAGCCTGGAACCACTGAGACACAACACAACACAGCCTGGAACCACTGAGACACAACACAGCACAGCCTGGAACCACTGAGACACAACACAGCCTGGAACCACTGAGACACAACACAACACAGCCTGGAACCACTGAGACACAACACAGCCTGGAACCACTGAGACACAACACAGCCTGGAACCACTGAGACACAACACAACACAGCCTGGAACCACTGAGACAACACAACACAGCCTGGAACCACTGAGACACAACACAACACAGCCTGGAACCACTGAGACACAACACAACACAGCCTGGAACCACTGAGACACAACACAACACAGCCTGGAACCACTGAGACAACACACAACACAGCCTGGAACCACTGAGACAACACACAACACAGCCTGGAACCACTGGGACACAACACAACACAGCCTGGAACCACTGAGACACAACACAACACAGCCTGGAACCACTGAGACACAACACAACACAGCCTGGAACCACTGAGACAACACAGCTGTTAGACTACCTCTTTACCCAGCACAGCCTGGAACCACTGAGACACAACACAACACAGCCTGGAACCACTGAGACAACACACAACACAGCCTGGAACCACTGGGACACAACACAGCACAGCCTGGAACCACTGGGACACAACACAACACAGCCTGGAACCACTGAGACACAACACAACACAGCCTGGAACCACTGAGACAACACAGCTGTTAGACTACCTCTTTACCCAGCACAGCCTGGAACCACTGAGACACAACACAGCCTGGAACCACTGAGACACAACACAGCCTGGAACCACTGAGACACAACACAACACAGCCTGGAACCACTGAGATACAACACAGCCTGGAACCACTGAGACACAACACAACACAGCCTGGAACCACTGAGACACAACACAACACAGCCTGGAACCACTGAGACACAACACAGCCTGGAACCACTGAGACACAACACAACACAGCCTGGAACCACTGAGACACAACACAACACAGCCTGGAACCACTGAGACACAACACAACACAGCCTGGAACCACTGAGACAACACACAACACAGCCTGGAACCACTGAGACACAACACAACACAGCCTGGAACCACTGAGACACAACACAACACAGCCTGGAACCACTGAGACACAACACAGCCTGGAACCACTGAGACACAACACAACACAGCCTGGAACCACTGAGATACAACACAACACAGCCTGGAACCACTGAGACACAACACAACACAGCCTGGAACCACTGAGATACAACACAACACAGCCTGGAACCACTGAGACACAACACAACACAGCCTGGAACCACTGAGACAACACAACACAGCCTGGAACCACTGAGACACAACACAACACAGCCTGGAACCACTGAGACACAACCCAACACAGCCTGGAACCACTGAGACAACACACAACACAGCCTGGAACCACTGAGACAACACACAACACAGCCTGGAACCACTGAGACAACACACAACACAGCCTGGAACCACTGGGACACAACACAACACAGCCTGGAACCACTGAGACACAACACAACACAGCCTGGAACCACTGAGACACAACACAACACAGCCTGGAACCACTGAGACAACACAGCTGTTAGACTACCTCTTTACCCAGCACAGCCTGGAACCACTGAGACACAACACAACACAGCCTGGAACCACTGAGACAACACACAACACAGCCTGGAACCACTGGGACACAACACAGCACAGCCTGGAACCACTGAGACACAACACAACACAGCCTGGAACCACTGAGACACAACACAACACAGCCTGGAACCACTGGGACACAACACAGCACAGCCTGGAACCACTGAGACACAACACAGCACAGCCTGGAACCACTGAGACACAACACAACACAGCCTGGAACCACTGAGACACAACACAGCACAGCCTGGAACCACTGAGACACAACACAGCACAGCCTGGAACCACTGAGACAACACACAACACAGCCTGGAACCACTGAGACACAACACAGCCTGGAACCACTGAGACACAACACAACACAGCCTGGAACCACTGAGACACAACACAACACAGCCTGGAACCACTGAGACAACACACAACACAGCCTGGAACCACTGGGACACAACACAGCACAGCCTGGAACCACTGAGACAACACAGCTGTTAGACTACCTCTTTACCCAACACAGCCTGGAACCACTGAGACAACACAGCACAGCCTGGAACCACTGGGACACAACACAACACAGCCTGGAACCACTGAGACAACACAGCACAGCCTGGAACCACTGGGACACAACACAACACAGCCTGGAACCACTGAGACAACACAGCTGTTAGACTACCTCTTTACCCAGCACAGCCTGGAACCACTGAGACAACACAACACAGCCTGGAACCACTGGGACACAACACAACACAGCCTGGAACCACTGAGACACAACACAACACAGCCTGGAACCACTGAGACACAACACAACACAGCCTGGAACCACTGAGACACAACACAGCCTGGAACCACTGAGACACAACACAACACAGTCTGGAACCACTGAGACAACACAGCTGTTAGACTACCTCTTTACCCAGCACAGCCTGGAACCACTGAGACACAACACAGCCTGGAACCACTGAGACACAACACAACACAGTCTGGAACCACCGAGACAACACAGCTGTTAGACTACCTCTTTACCCAGCACAGCCTGGAACCACTGAGACACAACACAGCCTGGAACCACTGAGACACAACACAACACAGCCTGGAACCACTGAGACAACACAGCTGTTAGACTACCTCTTTACCCAACACAGCCTGGAACCACTGAGACAACACAGCCTGGAACCACTGGGACACAACACAACACAGCCTGGAAACACTGAGACACAACACAGCCTGGAACCACTGAGACACAACACAACACAGCCTGGAACCACTGGGACACAACACAACACAGCCTGGAACCACTGAGACACAACACAGCCTGGAACCACTGAGACAACACAGCTGTTAGACTACCTCTTTACCCAGCACAGCCTGGAACCACTGAGACAACACAACACAGCCTGGAACCACTGGGACACAACACAACACAGCCTGGAACCACTGAGACACAACAACGCTCGCTCTGGATAAGAGCGTCTGCTAAATGACTTAAATGTAAATGTAATAATTAATCTTACCACGGTTATAACTAGTTCTCCCAGAGTTATAATTAATCTTACCATGGTTATAACTAGTTCTCCCAGAGTTATAATTAATCTTACCATGGTTATAACTAGTCTTACCATGGTTATAACTAGTCTTACCACGGTTATAACTAGTTCTCCCAGAGTTATAATTAATCTTACCATGGTTATAACTAGTCTTACCATGGTTATAACTAGTTCTCCCAGAGTTATAATTAATCTTACCATGGTTATAACTAGTCTTACCACGGTTATAACTAGTCTTACCACGGTTATAACTAGTCTTACCATGGTTATAACTAGTCTTACCATGGTTATAACTAGTCTTACCATGGTTATAACTAGTCTTACCATGGTTATAACTAGTTCTCCCAGAGTTATAATTAATCTTACCACGGTTATAACTAGTCTTACCACGGTTATAACTAGTCTTACCATGGTTATAACTAGTCTTACCATGGTTATAACTAGTCTTACCATGGTTATAACTAGTCTTACCATGGTTATAACTAGTTCTCCCAGAGTTATAATTAATCTTACCACAGTTATAACTAGTCTTACCATGGTTATAACTAGTCTTACCATGGTTATAACTAGTTCTCCCAGAGTTAATAATTCATCTTACCATAGTTATAACTAGTCTTACCATGGTTATAACTAGTCTTACCATGGTTATAACTAGTCTTACTATGGTTATAACTAGTTCTCCCAGAGTTATAATTAATCTTACCACGGTTATAACTAGTCTTACCACGGTTATAACTAGTCTTACCATGGTTATAACTAGTCTTACCATGGTTATAACTAGTCTTACCATGGTTATAACTAGTCCTCCCAGAGTTATAATTAATCTTACCACAGTTATAACTAGTCTTACCATGGTTATAACTAGTCTTACCATGGTTATAACTCGTTCTCCCAGAGTTAATAATTCATCTTACCATAGTTATAACTAGTCTTACCATGGTTATAACTAGTCTTACCATGGTTATAACTAGTCTTACCATGGTTATAACTAGTCTTACCATGGTTATAACTAGTTCTCCCAGAGTTATAATTAATCTTACCATGGTTATAACTAGTCTTACCACGGTTATAACTAGTCTTACCACGGTTATAACTAGTCTTACCATGGTTATAACTAGTCTTACCATGGTTATAACTAGTTCTCCCAGAGTTATAATTAATCTTACCATGGTTATAACTAGTTCTCCCAGAGTTATAATTAATCTTACCATGGTTATAACTAGTCTTACCACGGTTATAACTAGTCTTACCACGGTTATAACTAGTCTTACCATGGTTATAACTAGTCTTACCATGGTTATAACTAGTTCTCCCAGAGTTATAATTAATCTTACCATGGTTATAACTAGTTCTCCCAGAGTTATAATTAATCTTACCATGGTTATAACTAGTCTTACCACGGTTATAACTAGTCTTACCATGGTTATAACTAGTCTTACCATGGTTATAACTAGTTCTCCCAGAGTTATAATTAATCTTACCACGGTTATAACTAGTCTTACCACGGTTATAACTAGTCTTACCATGGTTATAACTAGTCTTACCATGGTTATAACTAGTCTTACCACGGTTATAACTAGTCTTACCATGGTTATAACTAGTCTTACCATGGTTATAACTAGTTCTCCCAGAGTTATAATTAATCTTACCACGGTTATAACTAGTCTTACCACGGTTATAACTAGTCTTACCATGGTTATAACTAGTCTTACCATGGTTATAACTAGTCTTACCATGGTTATAACTAGTCTTACCATGGTTATAACTAGTTCTCCCAGAGTTATAATTAATCTTACCACGGTTATAACTAGTCTTACCATGGTTATAACTAGTCTTACCATGGTTATAACTAGTTCTCCCAGAGTTAATAATTCATCTTACCATAGTTATAACTAGTCTTACCATGGTTATAACTAGTCTTGCGATGGTTATAACTAGTCTTACCATGGTTATAACTAGTTCTCCCAGAGTTAATAATTCATCTTACCATAGTTATAACTAGTCTTACCATGGTTATAACTAGTCTTACCATGGTTATAACTAGTCTTACCATGGTTATAACTAGTTCTCCCAGTTATAATTAATCTTACCACGGTTATAACTAGTCTTACCACGGTTATAACTAGTCTTACCATGGTTATAACTAGTCTTACCATGGTTATAACTAGTCTTACCATGGTTATAACTAGTTCTCCCAGAGTTATAATTAATCTTACCACGGTTATAACTAGTCTTACCACGGTTATAACTAGTCTTACCATGGTTATAACTAGTCTTACCATGGTTATAACTAGTTCTCCCAGAGTTATAATTAATCTTACCATGGTTATAACTAGTCTTACCATGGTTATAACTAGTCTTACCATGGTTATAACTAGTTCTCCCAGAGTTAATAATTCATCTTACCATAGTTATAACTAGTCTTACCATGGTTATAACTAGTCTTGCGATGGTTATAACTAGTCTTACCATGGTTATAACTAGTTCTCCCAGAGTTAATAATTCATCTTACCATAGTTATAACTAGTCTTACCATGGTTATAACTAGTCTTACCATGGTTATAACTAGTTCTCCCAGAGTTATAATTAATCTTACCATGGTTATAACTAGTCTTACCATGGTTATAACTAGTCTTACCATGGTTATAACTAGTTCTCCCAGAGTTATAATTAATCTTACCATGGTTATAACTAGTCTTACCATGGTTATAACTAGTTCTCCCAGAGTTATAATTAATCTTACCATGGTTATAACTAGTCTTACCATGGTTATAACTAGTCTTGCGATGGTTATAACTAGTCTTGCGATGGTTATAACTAGTCTTACCATGGTTATAACTAGTTCTCCCAGAGTTAATAATTCATCTTACCATAGTTATAACTAGTCTTACCATGGTTATAACTAGTCTTACCATGGTTATAACTAGTTCTCCCAGAGTTATAATTAATCTTACCATGGTTATAACTAGTCTTACCATGGTTATAACTAGTCTTACCATGGTTATAACTAGTTCTCCCAGAGTTAATAATTCATCTTACCATAGTTATAACTAGTCTTACCATGGTTATAACTAGTCTTACCATGGTTATAACTAGTTCTCCCAGAGTTATAATTAATCTTACCATGGTTATAACTAGTCTTACCACAGTTATAACTAGTCTTACCACGGTTATAACTAGTCTTACCACGGTTATAACTAGTTCTCCCATAGTTAATAATTCATCTTACCATAGTTATAACTAGTCTTACCATGGTTATAACTAGTTCTCCCAGAGTTAATAATTCATCTTACCATAGTTATAACTAGTCTTACCATGGTTATAACTAGTCTTACCATGGTTATAACTAGTCTTACCATGGTTATAACTAGTTCTCCCAGAGTTAATAATTCATCTTACCATAGTTATAACTAGTCTTACCATGGTTATAACTAGTCTTACCATGGTTATAACTAGTTCTCCCAGAGTTAATAATTCATCTTACCATAGTTATAACTAGTCTTACCATGGTTATAACTAGTCTTACCATGGTTATAACTAGTCTTACCATGGTTATAACTAGTTCTCCCAGAGTTATAATTAATCTTACCATGGTTATAACTAGTCTTACCACGGTTATAACTAGTCTTACCACGGTTATAACCAGTCTTACCATGGTTATAACTAGTCTTACCATGGTTATAACTAGTCTTACCATGGTTATAACTAGTCTTACCATGGTTATAACTAGTTCTCCCAGAGTTATAATTCATCGTACCACGGTTATAACTGCCAGGTCCTTCTGAAAGGTTCTCTCTGTGGTGAGAAGCTCCTTGGCGATGAAGTAGGCCTTGTCAGTCGGAAACTTCTGGAAGAAAGAGGGAGAAAATGTTAGAGAGAGCAAGACAACATTAATACCCTCAAACACCAAAGTTAGGCGGATTAGAGCAGATGGCGGTAAACTCTTAGGTCTGTCTTGTGTTTTGTTCCAGTCGAAGCATATATCCTGCTTCAGCTAACCATCCTCAAATCAATAGAGATGAGGAGGTTTTGGTGTAACGGTGACGTTACAGGCCTACTATAATATGCTATTATGTTCGGCTCAGTTATGAAACATCCTAACTCATCATGTCTGGCCAAATGTGATCTGGACAGACATCGAGTCAGCTTTGATCTAACTTTACTACATGAGCACCATTGTGAGAAGTGATAATCTTCCATTTGTAATAATAATAATAATAAGTGATGAGTAGATGTAGGCAACAGATCTTGATGAGATCTAGCCTGGTAAAGTGGGATAACACAGCTCCTTACAGACTCTCCCTAGCCTGGGATAACACAGCTCCTTACAGACTCTCCCTAGCCTGGGATAACACAGCTCCTTACAGACTCTCCCTAGCCTGGGATAACACAGCTCCTTACAGACTCTCCCTAGCCTGGTAAAGTGGGATAACACAGCTCCTTACAGACTCTCCCTAGCCTGGGATAACACAGCTCCTTACAGACTCTCCCTAGCCTGGGATAACACAGCTCCTTACAGACTCTCCCTAGCCTGGGATAACACAGCTCCTTACAGACTCTCCCTAGCCTGGGATAACACAGCTCCTTACAGACTCTCCCTAGCCTGGTAAAGTGGGATAACACAGCTCCTTACAGACTCTCCCTAGCCTGGGATAACACAGCTCCTTACAGACTCTCCCTAGCCTGGTAAAGTGGGATAACACAGCTCCTTACAGACTCTCCCTAGCCTGGGATAACACAGCTCCTTACAGACTCTCCCTAGCCTGGGATAACACAGCTCCTTACAGACTCTCCCTAGCCTGGTAAAGTGGGATAACACAGCTCCTTACAGACTCTCCCTAGCCTGGGATAACACAGCTCCTTACAGACTCTCCCTAGCCTGGGATAACACAGCTCCTTACAGACTCTCCCTAGCCTGGTAAAGTGGGATAACACAGCTCCTTACAGACTCTCCCTAGCCTGGGATAACACAGCTCCTTACAGACTCTCCCTAGCCTGGGATAACACAGCTCCTTACAGACTCTCCCTAGCCTGGGATAACACAGCTCCTTACAGACTCTCCCTAGCCTGGTAAAGTGGGATAACACAGCTCCTTACAGACTCTCCCTAGCCTGGTAAAGTGGGATAACACAGCTCCTTATAGACTCTCCCTAGCCTGGGATAACACAGCTCCTTACAGACTCTCCCTAGCCTGGTAAAGTGGGATAACACAGCTCCTTACAGACTCTCACTAGCCTGGGATAACACAGCTCCTTACAGACTCTCCCTAGCCTGGTAAAGTGGGATAACACAGCTCCTTACAGACTCTCCCTAGCCTGGTAAAGTGGGATAACACAGCTCCTTACAGACTCTCCCTAGCCTGGGATAACACAGCTCCTTACAGACTCTCCCTAGCCTGGTAAAGTGGGATAACACAGCTCCTTACAGACTCTCCCTAGCCTGGGATAACACAGCTCCTTACAGACTCTCCCTAGCCTGGTAAAGTGGGATAACACAGCTCCTTACAGACTCTCCCTAGCCTGGGATAACACAGCTCCTTACAGACTCTCCCTAGCCTGGGATAACACAGCTCCTTACAGACTCTCCCTAGCCTGGTAAAGTGGGATAACACAGCTCCTTACAGACTCTCCCTAGCCTGGGATAACACAGCTCCTTACAGACTCTCCCTAGCCTGGGATAACACAGCTCCTTACAGACTCTCCCTAGCCTGGGATAACACAGCTCCTTACAGACTCTCCCTAGCCTGGTAAAGTGGGATAACACAGCTCCTTACAGACTCTCCCTAGCCTGGTAAAGTGGGATAACACAGCTCCTTATAGACTCTCCCTAGCCTGGGATAACACAGCTCCTTACAGACTCTCCCTAGCCTGGTAAAGTGGGATAACACAGCTCCTTACAGACTCTCACTAGCCTGGGATAACACAGCTCCTTACAGACTCTCCCTAGCCTGGTAAAGTGGGATAACACAGCTCCTTACAGACTCTCCCTAGCCTGGTAAAGTGGGATAACACAGCTCCTTACAGACTCTCCCTAGCCTGGGATAACACAGCTCCTTACAGACTCTCCCTAGCCTGGTAAAGTGGGATAACACAGCTCCTTACAGACTCTCCCTAGCCTGGGATAACACAGCTCCTTACAGACTCTCCCTAGCCTGGGATAACACAGCTCCTTACAGACTCTCCCTAGCCTGGTAAAGTGGGATAACACAGCTCCTTACAGACTCTCACTAGCCTGGTAAAGTGGGATAACACAGCTTCTTACAGACTCTCCCTAGCCTGGGATAGCACAGCTCCTTACAGACTCTCCCTAGCCTGGGATAACACAGCTCCTTACAGACTCTCCCTAGCCTGGTAAAGTGGGATAACACAGCTCCTTACAGACTCTCCCTAGCCTGGTAAAGTGGGATAACACAGCTCCTTATAGACTCTCCCTAGCCTGGGATAACACAGCTCCTTACAGACTCTCCCTAGCCTGGTAAAGTGGGATAACACAGCTCCTTACAGACTCTCACTAGCCTGGGATAACACAGCTCCTTACAGACTCTCCCTAGCCTGGTAAAGTGGGATAACACAGCTCCTTACAGACTCTCCCTAGCCTGGTAAAGTGGGATAACACAGCTCCTTACAGACTCTCCCTAGCCTGGTAAAGTGGGATAACACAGCTCCTTACAGACTCTCCCTAGCCTGGTAAAGTGGGATAACACAGCTCCTTACAGACTCTCCCTAGCCTGGTAAAGTGGGATAACACAGCTCCTTACAGACTCTCCCTAGCCTGGGATAACACAGCTCCTTACAGACTCTCCCTAGCCTGGTAAAGTGGGATAACACAGCTCCTTACAGACTCTCCCTAGCCTGGTAAAGTGGGATACCACAGTTCTAACAAAGCAGAACAGTACTGTCCTCTGGGCTGGATTGCTCTCTCAAGAGTATGGGGACATGTCCTCCCCCCTCCTCCAATCTCTCCTTCACTCTCTCCCACCCTGCCTCCCTCCCTGAAAGACGAACCTTCCTCCGAACCTCGTCTTCGTCATCCGTGCGGACGTAGCCAGCGTCGGTGAACAGGGGGGATGAGAGGGGGGAGGAATGGGCGTTGATGGGCGAGGGCTGGTGCCCGTTGGGGCTCTGACCCGGGCCGAAGGGTGAGGGCTGGTGCCCGTTGGGGTTCTGACCCGGGCCGAAGGGAAAGGCTTTCTGCCCCTTCACCACCACTAGAGAGCTGCCTGAGATCACACCTGGAAGAGAGGAGGAGACAGGAACGAGTCAGAGAGATCAGAGCTGCCTGAGATCACACCTGGAAGAGAGGAGGAGACAGGAACGAGTCAGAGAGATCAGAGCTGCCTGAGATCACACCTGGAAGAGAGGAGGGGACAGGAACGAGTCAGAGAGATCAGAGTTGAGTGAGATCACACCTGGAAGAGAGGAGGGGACAGGAACGAGT
Source organism: Oncorhynchus gorbuscha (assembly GCF_021184085.1). NCBI lineage: Eukaryota > Metazoa > Chordata > Actinopteri > Salmoniformes > Salmonidae > Oncorhynchus > Oncorhynchus gorbuscha. The sequence continues at coordinate 82,406 of NW_025746164.1, forward strand.
CAGAGAGATCAGAGTTGAGTGAGATCACACCTGGAAGAGAGGAGGGGACAGGAACGAGTCAGAGAGATCAGAGTTGAGTGAGATCACACCTGGAAGAGAGGAGGGGACAGGAACGAGTCAGAGCTGCATTCAACCTATCAAAACATGAAAACCATTCAGCTGGACACGTAAAGTGTCCAGCTGAATGGAAAGTCACGTAAAGTGTCCAGTTGAATGTATAGTGTCCAGTTGAACGTAAAGTGTCCAGTTGAATGTATAGTGTCCAGTTGAATGTAAAGTGTCCAGTTGAATGTATAGTGTCCAGTTGAATGTAAAGTAATGTGAATGGTCCAGTTGAATGTAAAGTGTCCAGTTGAATGTAAAGTGTCCAGTTGAATGTATAGTGTCCAGTTGAATGTAAAGTGTCCAGTTGAATGTAAAGTTGAATGTAAAGTGTCCAGTTGAATGTATAGTGTCCAGTTGAATGTAAAGTAATGTAAAGTGTCCAGTTGAATGTAAAGTAATGTAAAGTGTCCAGTTGAATGTATAGTGTCCAGTTGAATGTAAAGTGTCCAGTTGAATGTAAAGTGTCCAGTTGAATGTAAAGTGTCCAGTTGAATGTATAGTGTCCAGTTGAATGTAAAGGGTCCAGTTGAATGTAAAGGGTCCAGTTGAATGTAAAGGGTCCAGTTGAATGTAAAGGGTCCAGTTGAATGTAAAGTGTCCAGTTGAATGTATAGTGTCCAGTTGAATGTAAAGTAATGTAAAGTGTCCAGTTGAATGTAAAGTGTCCAGTTGAATGTAAAGTGTCCAGTTGAATGTAAAGTGTCCAGTTGAATGTAAAGTGTCCAGTTGAATGTATAGTGTCCAGTTGAATGTAAAGTGTCCAGATGAATGTAAAGTAATGTTAAGTGTCCAGTTGAATATAAAGTGTCCAGTTGAATGTAAAGTAATGTAAAGTGTACAGTTGAATGTAAAGTGTCCAGTTGAATGTAAAGTGTCCAGTTGAATGTAAAGTCACGTAAAGTGTCCAGTTGAATGTAAAGTGTCCAGTTGAATGTAAAGTAATGTAAAGTGTCCAGTTGAATGTAAAGTGTCCAGTTGAATATAAAGTGTCCAGTTGAATATAAAGTGTCCAGTTGAATATAAAGTGTCCAGTTGAATGTAAAGGGTCCAGTTGAATGTAAAGTAATGTAAAGTGTCCTGTTGAATGTAAAGTGTCCTGTTGAATGTAAAGTAACGTAAAGTGTCCAGTTGAATGTAAAGGATCCAGTTGAATGTAAAGTGTCCAGTTGAATGTAAAGTCATGTAAAGTGTCGAGTTGAATGTAAAGTAATGTAAAGTGTCCAGTTGAATGTAAAGTGTCCAGTTGAATGTAAAGTGTCCAGTTGAATGTAAAGTGTCCAGTTGAATGTAAAGTGTCCAGTTGAAAGTAAAGTAATGTAAAGTGTCCAGTTGAATGTAAAGTGTCCAGTTGAATGTAAAGTGTCCAGTTGAATGTAAAGTGTCCAGTTGAATGTAAAGTGTCCAGCCAGGAGAGAAACACAACAGTGGAACACAGTAGAGAGAGAGACAGAGGAAACAGCCTGGAGAGAAGCACAACAGTGGAACACAGTAGAGAGAGAGAGACAGAGGAAACAGCCTGGAGAGAAGCACAACAGTGGAACACAGTAGAGAGAGAGACAGAGGAAACAGCCTGGAGAGAAGCACAACAGTGGAACACAGTAGAGAGAGAGACAGAGGAAACAGCCTGGAGAGAAGCACAACAGTGGAACACAGTAGAGAGAGACAGAGGAAACAGCCTGGAGAGAAGCACAACAGTGGAACACAGTAGAGAGAGAGACAGAGGAAACAGCCTGGAGAGAAGCACAACAGTGGAACACAGTAGAGAGACAGAGGAAACAGCCTGGAGAGAAGCACAACAGTGGAACACAGTAGAGAGAGAGAGACAGAGGAAACAGCCTGGAGAGAAGCACAACAGTGGAACACAGTAGAGAGAGAGACAGAGGAAACAGCCTGGAGAGAAGCACAACAGTGGAACACAGTAGAGAGAGACATAGAAGCTTTGAACATAGTCTGATTTATCTGTCATGTTTTTAATGATAAATATAATGTATTGTCAGAGAATGTAATCAAACAAATGACAATGATGAGGATGAAGCGGCGGCCATGTTGGATTTGCAAAAGAACAGAAATCAGGATCAGGGCCGAAAGGAACAACAATGAGATGTCTATCTTGTTTACATGCCAGGAGTCAAGCCAAGCAGACAGCAAAGAGGAAGGGGGAGGGGGGGTCAGACAGACTGATGATTAGGATGACTGCTGATACAGGGAGGGGGGTCAGACAGACTGATGATTAGGATGACTGCTGATACAGGGAGGGGGGTCAGACAGACTGATGATTAGGATGACTGCTGATACAGGGAGGGGGGTCAGACAGACTGATGATTAGGATGACTGCTGATACAGGGAGGGGGTCAGACAGACTGATGATTAGGATGACTGCTGATACAGGGAGGGGGAGGGGGGTCAGACAGACTGATGATTAGGATGACTGCTGATACAGGGGGAGGGGGGGGGTCAGACAGACTGATGATTAGGATGACTGCTGATACAGGGAGGGGGGGTCAGACAGACTGATGATTAGGATGACTGCTGATACAGGGAGGGGGGGGAGGGGGGTCAGACAGACTGATGATTAGGATGACTGCTGATACAGGGAGGGGGGGGGGGTCAGACAGACTGATGATTAGGATGACTGCTGATACAGGGAGGGGGGAGGGGGGTCAGACAGACTGATGATTAGGATGACTGCTGATACAGGGAGGGGGGTCAGACAGACTGATGATTAGGATGACTGCTGATACAGGGGGAGGGGGTCAGACAGACTGATGATTAGGATGACTGCTGATACAGGGAGGGGGGTCAGACAGACTGATGATTAGGATGACTGCTGATACAGGGAGGGGGGGGGGGGTCAGACAGACTGATGATTAGGATGACTGCTGATACAGGGAGGGGGGGTCAGACAGACTGATGATTAGGATGACTGCTGATACAGGGGGGGGGGTCAGACAGACTGATGATTAGGATGACTGCTGATACAGGGAGGGGAGGGGGGTCAGACAGACTGATGATTAGGATGACTGCTGATACAGGGAGGGGGAGGGGGGTCAGACAGACTGATGATTAGGATGACTGCTGATACAGGGAGGGGGAGGGGGGGTCAGACAGACTGATGATTAGGATGACTGCTGATACAGGGAGGGGGAGGGGGGTCAGACAGACTGATGATTAGGATGACTGCTGATACAGGGAGGGGGAGGGGGGTCAGACAGACTGATGATTAGGATGACTGCTGATACAGGGAGGGGGAGGGGGGGGTCAGACAGACTGATGATTAGGATGACTGCTGATACAGGGAGGGGGGGGCTCAGACAGACTGATGATTAGGATGACTGCTGATACAGGGAGGGGGGTCAGACAGACTGATGATTAGGATGACTGCTGATACAGGGGGAGGGGGGGTCAGACAGACTGATGATTAGGATGACTGCTGATACAGGGAGGGGGGGGGGCAGACAGACTGATGATTAGGATGACTGCTGATACAGGGAGGGGGGGTCAGACAGACTGATGATTAGGATGACTGCTGATACAGGGAGAGGGGGGGGGGTCAGACAGACTGATGATTAGGATGACTGCTGATACAGGGAGGGGGGTCAGACAGACTGATGATTAGGATGACTGCTGATACAGGGAGGGGGGTCAGACAGACTGATGATTAGGATGACTGCTGATACAGGGAGGGGGGAGGGGGGTCAGACAGACTGATGATTAGGATGACTGCTGATACAGGGAGGGGGTCAGACAGACTGATGATTAGGATGACTGCTGATACAGGGGGAGGGGGGTCAGACAGACTGATGATTAGGATGACTGCTGATACAGGGGGGAGGGGGTCAGACAGACTGATGATTAGGATGACTGCTGATACAGGGAGGGGGGGGTCAGACAGACTGATGATTAGGATGACTGCTGATACAGGGGGAGGGGGGTCAGACAGACTGATTAGGATGACTGCTGATACAGGGAGGGGGGTCAGACAGACTGATGATTAGGATGACTGCTGATACAGGGAGGGGGGGGTCAGACAGACTGATGATTAGGATGACTGCTGATACAGGGAGGGGGGGGCAGACAGACTGATGATTAGGATGACTGCTGATACAGGGAGGGGGGTCAGACAGACTGATGATTAGGATGACTGCTGATACAGGGAGGGGGAGGGGGGGTCAGACAGACTGATGATTAGGATGACTGCTGATACAGGGAGGGGGAGGGGGTCAGACAGACTGATGATTAGGATGACTGCTGATACAGGGAGGGGGGTCAGACAGACTGATGATTAGGATGACTGCTGATACAGGGAGGGGGGGTCAGACAGACTGATGATTAGGATGACTGCTGATACAGGGAGGGGGGTCAGACAGACTGATGATTAGGATGACTGCTGATACAGGGAGGGGGGAGGGGGGTCAGACAGACTGATGATTAGGATGACTGCTGATACAGGGAGGGGGGTCAGACAGACTGATGATTAGGATGACTGCTGATACAGGGAGGGGGAGGGGGTCAGACAGACTGATGATTAGGATGACTGCTGATACAGGGAGGGGGGTCAGACAGACTGATGATTAGGATGACTGCTGATACAGGGAGGGGGGTCAGACAGACTGATGATTAGGATGACTGCTGATACAGGGAGGGGGGAGGGGGGGGTCAGACAGACTGATGATTAGGATGACTGCTGATACAGGGAGGGGGAGGGGGGGTCAGACAGACTGATGATTAGGATGACTGCTGATACAGGGAGGGAGGGGGTCAGACAGACTGATGATTAGGATGACTGCTGATACAGGGAGGGGGTCAGACAGACTGATGATTAGGATGACTGCTGATACAGGGAGGGGGGGTCAGACAGACTGATGATTAGGATGACTGCTGATACAGGGGGGGAGGGGGGTCAGACAGACTGATGATTAGGATGACTGCTGATACAGGGGGAGGGGGAAGGGGTCAGACAGACTGATGATTAGGATGACTGCTGATACAGGGGGGTCAGACAGACTGATGATTAGGATGACTGCTGATACAGGGGGAAGGGGGTCAGACAGACTGATGATTAGGATGACTGCTGATACAGGGGGGGGGGGGGTCAGACAGACTGATGATTAGGATGACTGCTGATACAGGGAGGGGGGGGTCAGACAGACTGATGATTAGGATGACTGCTGATACAGGGAGGGGGTCAGACAGACTGATGATTAGGATGACTGCTGATACAGGGGGAAGGGGGTCAGACAGACTGATGATTAGGATGACTGCTGATACAGGGGGGGGTCAGACAGACTGATGATTAGGATGACTGCTGATACAGGGGGGGGGGGGTCAGACAGACTGATGATTAGGATGACTGCTGATACAGGGGGGGGGGTCAGACAGACTGATGATTAGGATGACTGCTGATACAGGGAGGGGGGTCAGACAGACTGATTAGGATGACTGCTGATACAGGGAGGGGGGGTCAGACAGACTGATGATTAGGATGACTGCTGATACAGGGAGGGGGGAGGGGGTCAGACAGACTGATGATTAGGATGACTGCTGATACAGGGAGGGGGGTCAGACAGACTGATGATTAGGATGACTGCTGATACAGGGAGGGGGAGGGGGTCAGACAGACTGATGATTAGGATGACTGCTGATACAGGGAGGGGGGTCAGACAGACTGATGATTAGGATGACTGCTGATACAGGGAGGGGGGAGGGGGGGGCAGACAGACTGATGATTAGGATGACTGCTGATACAGGGAGGGGGGTCAGACAGACTGATGATTAGGATGACTGCTGATAGGCAGGGAGCTAACCCTGGGGGAGGGGCTAACAGTGGCAGGGAGCTAACCCTGAGGGAGGGGCTAACAGTGGCATGGAGCTAACCCTGAGGGAGGGGCTAACAGTGGCAGGGAACTAACCCTGGGGGAAGGGCTAACAGTGGCAGGGAGCTAACCCTGGGGGAGGGGCTAACTGTGGCAGGGAGCTAACCCTGAGGGAGGGGCTAACAGTGTCAGGGAGCTAACCCTGGGGGAGGGGCTAACAGTGTCAGGGAGCTAACCCTGGGGGAGGGGCTAACAGTGTCAGGGAGCTAACCCTGGGGGAGGGGCTAACAGTGTCAGGGAGCTAACCCTGAGGGAGGGGCTAACAGTGGCAGGGAACTAACCCTGGGGGAAGGGCTAACAGTGGCAGGGAGCTAACCCTGGGGGAGGGGCTAACTGTGGCAGGGAGCTAACCCTGAGGGAGGGGCTAACAGTGTCAGGGAGCTAACCCTGGGGGGAGGGGCTAACAGTGTCAGGGAGCTAACCCTGGGGGAGGGGCTAACAGTGTCAGGGAGCTAACCCTGGGGGAGGGGCTAACAGTGGCAGGGAGCTAACCCCGAGGGAGGGGCTAACAGTGGCAGGGAGCTAACCCCGAGGGAGGGGCTAACTGTGTCAGGGAGCTAACCCTGAGGGAGGGGCTAACAGTGGCAGGGAGCTAACCCTGGGGGAGGGGCTAACAGTGGCAGGGAGCTAACCCCGAGGGAGGGGCTAACTGTGGCAGGGAGCTAACCCTGAGGGAGGGGCTAACAGTGGCAGGGAGCTAACCCTGGGGGGGCTAACAGTGGCAGGGAGCTAACCCTGGGGGAGGGGCTAACAGTGGCAGGGAGCTAACCCCGAGGGAGGGGCTAACTGTGGCAGGGAGCTAACCCTGAGGGAGGGGCTAACAGTGGCAGGGAGCTAACCCTGGGGGAGGGGCTAACAGTGGCAGGGAGCTAACCCTGGGGGAGGGGCTAACAGTGGCAGGGAGCTAACCCTGAGGGAGGGGCTAACAGTGGCAGGGAGCTAACCCTGAGGGAGGGGCTAACATGTGTGTGTGAGCGTGTGCCTCTGGCCTCGTTCTCTATCTATACCAGACCAGTGGATGTAGGAGATAGAAGAGCTGCTGCCTTCAGCTGCGTGCCGGACTGGACCTGAGATCTGCTGCTCTGGGTGTCCCGTGGTGGAGGGTAGGGCCTGGGCCTCTGGTCCAGCCTGGTGGCCGTTGGTCACTGTAGGGTCGTCCACCGGGGCCTGGAGGGTCAACCTGAGAGGAGAGTCTGTCTGGTCCACTGAGACACTCTGGAGAGGAGGGAGAGAGAGAAGTTAAAGGGATACTCTGTGATATAAAGACCAGAACACACACTAACTCTATTCCTTCTCCTATGAATCACAGAGAGAAAGGTCACCAGGATATACTGACCTCTTGTGGCACTGTGGATGTCTTTCTGTCCTGGGGTGGCAGGCTGCCGCCAGACACCTTCTTACTGTGTTTCCTGGAGGAGACAGGCGAGGCTTAGTCTATCAACTGTTGAGGTAAAGGGACATTGACATGGGAACCTGGAGCCACAAACACGCCTCAGGGGAAGAGAGGCTGACATCCAGACCAGGTGAAGTCTCACCTTTCAAAAGGGACCTTTTGGAACTCTGAGTCCTTGACGTAATCGAAAACCTGCTTCTGTGTCCGACCGCTGCAGACAGAAAGAGACAGAACGTGGTAGTATGTTGAAACACAGAGGTCTGATGAAGCAGCACAGTCCCTGTAAAAGGACTGTCAGTGAAAGGCCCTGACACAATAGGAAGGTCACATTGTTGAGTCCAGTATCAAACCTCTACAAGCTCCACCCACCCAGCCAGCCTACCCAAACCTCTACAAGCTCCACCCACCCACCCACCCAGCCTACCCAAACCTCTACAAGCTCCACCCACCCAGCCAGCCTACCCAAACCTCTACAAGCTCCACCCACCCACCCACCCACCCACCCAGCCTACCCAAACCTCTACAAGCTCCACCCACCCAGCCAGCCTACCCAAACCTCTACAAGCTCCACCTACCCACCCACCCACCCACCCAGCCTACCCAAACCTCTACAAGCTCCACCCACCCAGCCAGCCTACCCAAACCTCTACAAGCTCCACCCACCCACCCAGCCAGCCAGCCTACCCAAACCTCTACAAGCTCCACCCACCCAGCCAGCCTACCCAAACCTCTACAAGCTCCACCCACCCAGCCAGCCTACCCAAACCTCTACAAGCTCCACCCACCCAGCCAGCCTACCCAAACCTCTACAAGCTCCACCCACCCAGCCAGCCTACCCAAACCTCTACAAGCTCCACCCACCCAGCCAGCCTACCCAAACCTCTACAAGCTCCACCCACCCAGCCAGCCTACCCAAACCTCTACAAGCTCCACCCACCCAGCCAGCCAGCCTACCTAAACCTCTACAAGCTCCACCCACCCAGCCAGCCAGCCTACCTAAACCTCTACAAGCTCCACCCAAGCCAGCCTACCCAAACCTCTACAAGCTCCACCCACCCAGCCAGCCAACCCAAACCTCTACAAGCACCACCCACCCAGCCAGCCTACCCAAACCTCTACAAGCTCCACCCACCCACCCACCCAGCCTACCCAAACCTCTACAAGCTCCACCCACCCAGCCAGCCTACCCAAACCTCTACAAGCTCCACCCACCCAGCCAGCCTACCTAAACCTCTACAAGCTCCACCCACCCAGCCAGCCTACCTAAACCTCTACAAGCTCGCTCCACCCACCCAACCACCCAGCCAGCCAGCCTACCCAAACCTCTACAAGCTCCACCCACCCAGCCAGCCTACCCAAACCTCTTCAAGCTCCACCCACCCAACCAGCCTACCCAAACCTCTACAAGCTCCACCCACCCAGCCAGCCAGCCTACCTAAACCTCTACAAGCTCCACCCACCCAGCCAGCCAGCCTACCTAAACCTCTACAAGCTCCACCCAAGCCAGCCTACCCAAACCTCTACAAGCTCCACCCACCCAGCCAGCCAACCCAAACCTCTACAAGCTCCACCCACCCACCCACCCAGCCTACCCAAACCTCTACAAGCTCCACCCACCCAGCCAGCCTACCCAAACCTCTACAAGCTCCACCCACCCAGCCAGCCTACCTAAACCTCTACAAGCTCCACCCACCCAGCCAGCCTACCTAAACCTCTACAAGCTCGCTCCACCCACCCAACCACCCAGCCAGCCAGCCTACCCAAACCTCTACAAGCTCCACCCACCCAGCCAGCCTACCCAAACCTCTACAAGCTCCACCCACCCAGCCAGCCTACCCAAACCTCTACAAGCTCCACCCACCCAGCCAGCCAGCCTACCTAAACCTCTACAAGCTCCACCCACCCAGCCAGCCAGCCTACCCAAACCTCTACAAGCTCCACCCACCCAGCCAGCCTACCCAAACCTCTACAAGCTCCACCTACCCAGCCAGCCTACCCAAACCTCTACAAGCTCCACCCACCCAGCCAGCCTACCCAAACCTCTACAAGCTCCACCCACCCAGCCAGCCTACCCAAACCTCTACAAGCTCCACCCACCCAGCCAGCCTACCCAAACCTCTACAAGCTCCACCCACCCACCCACCCAGCCTACCCAAACCTCTACAAGCTCCACCCACCCAGCCAGCCTACCCAAACCTCTACAAGCTCCACCCACCCAGCCAGCCTACCCAAACCTCTACAAGCTCCACCCACCCAGCCAGCCAGCCAGCCTACCCAAACCTCTACAAGCTCCACCCACCCAGCCAGCCAGCCAGCCTACCCAAACCTCTACAAGCTCCACCCACCCAGCCAGCCAGCCAGCCTACCCAAACCTCTACAAGCTCCACCCACCCAGCCAGCCTACCCAAACCTCTACAAGCTCCACCCACCCAGCCAGCCTACCCAAACCTCTACAAGCTCCACCCACCCAGCCAGCCTACCCAAACCTCTACAAGCTCCACCCACCCAGCCAGCCTACCCAAACCTCTACAAGCTCCACCCACCCACCCAGCCAGCCTACCCAAACCTCTACAAGCTCCACCCACCCAGCCAGCCTACCCAAACCTCTACAAGCTCCACCCACCCACCCAGCCAGCCTACCCAAACCTCTACAAGCTCCACCCACCCACCCAGCCAGCCTACCCAAACCTCTACAAGCTCCACCCACCCACCCAGCCTACCCAAACCTCTACAAGCTCCACCCACCCAGCCAGCCTACCCAAACCTCTACAAGCTCCACCCACCCAGCCAGCCTACCCAAACCTCTACAAGCTCCACCCACCCACCCACCCAGCCAGCCTACCCAAACCTCTACAAGCTCCACCCACCCAGCAAGCCTACCCAAACCTCTACAAGCTCCACCCACCCACCCAGCCAGCCTACCCAAACCTCTACAAGCTCCACCCACCCAGCCAGCCTACCCAAACCTCTACAAGCTCCACCCACCCACCCAGCCAGCCTACCCAAACCTCTACAAGCTCCACCCACCCAGCCAGCCAACCCAAACCTCTACAAGCTCCACCCACCCACCCAGCCAGCCTACCCAAACCTCTACAAGCTCCACCCACCCAGCCAGCCTACCCAAACCTCTACAAGCTCCACCCACCCACCCAGCCAGCCTACCCAAACCTCTACAAGCTCCACCCACCCAGCCAGCCAACCCAAACCTCTACAAGCTCCACCCACCCACCCAGCCAGCCTACCCAAACCTCTACAAGCTCCACCCACCCAGCCAGCCTACCCAAACCTCTACAAGCTCCACCCACCCACCCAGCCAGCCTACCCAAACCTCTACAAGCTCCACCCACCCACCCAGCCTACCCAAACCTCTACAAGCTCCACCCACCCAGCCAGCCTACCCAAACCTCTACAAGCTCCACCCACCCAGCCAGCCTACCCAAACCTCTACAAGCTCCACCCACCCACCCACCCAGCCAGCCTACCCAAACCTCTACAAGCTCCACCCACCCAGCAAGCCTACCCAAACCTCTACAAGCTCCACCCACCCACCCAGCCAGCCTACCCAAACCTCTACAAGCTCCACCCACCCAGCCAGCCTACCCAAACCTCTACAAGCTCCACCCACCCACCCAGCCAGCCTACCCAAACCTCTACAAGCTCCACCCACCCAGCCAGCCAACCCAAACCTCTACAAGCTCCACCCACCCACCCAGCCAGCCTACCCAAACCTCTACAAGCTCCACCCACCCAGCCAGCCTACCCAAACCTCTACAAGCTCCACCCACCCACCCAGCCAGCCTACCCAAACCTCTACAAGCTCCACCCACCCAGCCAGCCAACCCAAACCTCTACAAGCTCCACCCACCCAGCCAGCCTACCCAAACCTCTACAAGCTCCACCCACCCAGCCACCCAGCCTACCCAAACCTCTACAAGCTCCACCCACCCACCCAGCCTACCCAAACCTCTACAAGCTCCACCCACCCAGCCAGCCTACCTAAACCTGAAGGAGGACCCTCTGGTGAAGAGAACAGCTTTGGCTTTGGGCTTGGGTTCCTCAAACAGTCTGAAGAAGGCGTGGTACTCCACACATATTTTCCAGAAGATCTTACAGCAATCTCTACTGGCCATCACAAACTCCAGAGTGTCCTGGTATGCACTCTGCTGCAGGCGGGCACAGACATGGTCAACACATAGCTTAGCATTGGTTAGAACAGGAGAAACGAGGGCTGTGTTCATCCACTGACAAAACACTGTGTTGGAACTAACTGTGGAATATTACTGTGAATTTACTGAGAAATAAATCAACACCCTTTCAACCAATCAGAATGGAGTATTCTGCCAAGCCGTGGTATAAGGACTTACATTGAGGTCTGGTCTCAGTTTGATGAGAAAACGTTTCCTCTTGAAGCTGAGCTTGCGGACTTTAGACCAGTTAAAAGCATTGATCTTAGTGTGTCCCTATAGGAGAGAGTTAGACCAGTTAAAAATATTGATCTTAGTGTGTCCCTATAGGAGAGAATTAGACCAGTTAAAAGCATTGATCTTAGTGTGTCCCTATAGGAGAGAGTTAGACCAGTTAAAAGCATTGATCTTAGTGTGTCCCTATAGGAGAGAGTTAGACCAGTTAAAAGCATTGATCTTAGTGTGTCCCGATAGGAGAGAGGAGTTTCAGTTGGTTGGACAACATGCATACAGACAGGACATAAGATTGTGTATCACAGAGACACTTCCCAGACAGTCTTCTGCCTTTTATTTACGGCCGATGGTTGATTTGCTGCTAAGAAACCACTACTGAAGGACACCAATAAGAAGAGACTTGCCTGGTCCAAAAAACATGAGCAATGGACATTAGACCGATGGAAATCTGTCCTTTGGTCTGATGAGTACAAATTTGAGATGTTTGGTTCCAACCGCTGTGCGTTTGTGAGAAGCAGAGTAGGTGTACGGATGATCTCTTCGTGTATGGGTCCTGCGTCAGACGGCCTCCACAATCACCCGACCTCAACCCAATTGAGATGGTTTGGGATGAGTTGGAGCGCAGAGTGAAGGAAAAACAAGTGCTCAGCATATGTGGGAACTCCTTCAAGACTGTTGGAAAGGCATTCCAGGTGAAGCTGGTTGAGAGAATGCCAAGAGTGTGCAAAGGGTGGCTACTTTGAAGAATCTAAATGGTAAAATATGCTGGAGTGGTGTAAAGCTCGCCGCCATTGGACTCTGGAGCAGTGGAAATGTGTTCTCTGGAGGGATGAATCACACTTCACATCTGGCAGTCCGACGGACTAACCTGGGTTTGGCGGATGCCAGGACAATGTTACTTGCCGCAATACATAATGCCAACTGTAAAGTTTGGTGGAGGAATAATGGTCTGGGGCTGTTTTTCATGGTTCAGGCCGTTTAGTTCCAATCATGTACTGTATATACAGTGGGGCAAAAGAGTATTTAGTCAGTTGTGCAAGTTCTCCCACTTAAAAAGATGAGGGAGGCCTGTAATTTTCATCATAAGTACACTTCAACAGAAAAAATTTGAAAAAAATCCAGAAAATCACATTGTAGGATTTTTTATGAATTTACTTGCAAATTATGGTGGAAAATAAGAGAACTTGCACAATTTGGTGGCTGACTAAATACTTTTTTTGCCCCACTGTATATACAGTGCCTTGCGAAAGTATATATTTTTGTGTGTGGAAAGAAAAGCTGACTCAAGAGCAGCCAGCCCGGTATTCATGGCCAGCCGGACATTCGTGGCCAGCCGGGCATTCGTGGCCAGCCGGACATTCGTGGCCAGCCGGACATTCGTGGCCAGCCGGACATTAGTGGCCAGCCGGACATTCGTGCGGTTGAGTCCGTTTCTGCTGTAACATGGACTCTACAAAGTGATGAAACTTTGTTGTTCCTTGGTAAGCTTGGTGCTAGACAGACGAGTCTTCGGTTGCCTAGGCAACGTCCCCCTCCCCTTTTTCCTTCTCCAAATGGTTATTACGGTGACCGTGGTCATTTGGCTGACCAATAACCATCATCCAATATTCCATGCCAGTCACAGCCCTAAGTGGTATGACATGGATTCATAACGACAGCATTACTCAAATCTAAAGTTATTTGTCACATACATCAGTGAAATGCTGAATACAACAGGTGTAGTAGACCTCACAGTGAAATGCTGAATACAACAGGTGTAGTAGACCTCACAGTGAAATGCTGAATACAACAGGTGTAGTAGACCTCACAGTGAAATGCTGAATACAACAGGTGTAGTAGACCTCACAGTGAAATGCTGAATACAACAGGTGTAGTAGACCTCACAGTGAAATGCTGAATACAACAGGTGTAGTAGACCTCACAGTGAAATGCTGAATACAACAGGTGTAGTAGACCTCACAGTGAAATGCTGAATACAACAGGTGTAGTAGACCTCACAGTGAAATGCTGAATACAACAGGTGTAGTAGACCTCACAGTGAAATGCTGAATACAACATGCAGTTTTAAGAAAATGCATTTAAAAAAAGTAAGAGATCAGAAATGAACTCCCATGATCCTGGTGGATAAACATCTGGAGCTCATACAGTACCTGAAACACCAGCAGTCCAATATGAGACACAGCCAGACTGAGCTTGGTCCCCTCTCGGTCCTTAGCAGGGTGGAGCCTGACTCCGTACATCTCCAACCGCCGGGCGATCTCCAATAGCTGATAGTCTGACTCTGCTGGTGTCTGTCCTCTGGGGACACACAGGACACATACCAACACTTTATCATATCATAGTCTGTCCTCTGGGGACACACAGGACACATACCAACACTTTATCATATCATAGTCTGTCCTCTGGGGACACAGGACACACACCAACACTTTATCATATCATAGTCTGGCGTCTGTCCTCTGGGGACACACAGGACACATACCAACACTTTATCATATCATAGTCTGTCCTCTGGGGACACAGGACACATACCAACACTTTATCATATCATAGTCTGGTGTCTGTCCTCTGGGGACACAGGACACATACCAACACTTTATCATATCATAGTCTGTCCTCTGGGGACACACAGGACACATACCAACACTTTATCATATCATAGTCTGTCCTCTGGGGACACAGGACACATAGTCTGTCCTCTGGGGACACAGGACACACACTTTATCATATCATAGTCTGTCCTCTGGGGACACACAGGACACACACCAACACTTTATCATATCATAGTCTGTCCCTCTGGGGACACAGGACACATACCAACACTTTATCATATCATAGTCTGTCCTCTGGGGACACACAGGACACACACCAACACTTTATCATATCATAGTCTGTCCTCTGGGGACACACAGGACACATACCAACACTTTATCATATCATAGTCTGTCCTCTGGGGACACAGGACACACACCAACACTTTATCATATCATAGTCTGTCTGTCTCTGGGGACACAGGACACATACCAACACTTTATCATATCATAGTCTGTCCTCTGGGGACACAGGACACACACCAACACTTTATCATATCATAGTCTGTCCTCTGGGGACACACAGGACACATACCAACACTTTATCATATCATAGTCTGTCCTCTGGGGACACAGGACACATACCAACACTTTATCATATCATAGTCTGTCCTCTGGGGACACAGGACACATACCAACACTTTATCATATCATAGTCTGTCCTCTGGGGACACAGGACACATACCAACACTTTATCATATCATAGTCTGTCTGTCCTCTGGGGACACAGGACACATACCAACACTTTATCATATCATAGTCTGTCCTCTGGGGACACAGGACACACACCAACACTTTATCATATCATAGTCTGTCCTCTGGGGACACAGGACACATACCAACACTTTATCATATCATAGTCTGGTGTCTGTCCTCTGGGGACACAGGACACACACCAACACTTTATCATATCATAGTCTGTCCTCTGGGGATATTCACAGTCTGTCCTCTGGGGACACAGGACACACACCAACACTTTATCATATCATAGTCTGTCCTCTGGGGACACATACCAACACTTTATCATATCATAGTCTGGTGTCTGTCCTCTGGGGACACAGGACACATACCAACACTTTATCATATCATAGTCTGTCCTCTGGGGACACAGGACACATACCAACACTTTATCATATCATAGTCTGTCCTCTGGGGACACAGGACACATACCAACACTTTATCATATCATAGTCTGTCCTCTGGGGACACAGGACACACACCAACACTTTATCATATCATAGTCTGGTGTCTGTCCTCTGGGGACACAGGACACATACCAACACTTTATCATATTCTGTCCTCTGGGGACACAGGACACACAGGACACATACCAACACTTTATCATATCATAGTCTGTCCTCTGGGGACACAGGACACACACCAACACTTTATCATATCATAGTCTGTCCTCTGGGGACACAGGACCCATACCAACACTTTATCATATCATAGTCTGTCCTCTGGGGACACAGGACACACACCAACACTTTATCATATCATAGTCTGTCCTCTGGGGACACAGGACACACACCAACACTTTATCATATCATAGTCTGTCCTCTGGGGACTGTCTGTCCTCTGGGGACACAGGACACACACCAACACTTTATCATATCATAGTCTGGTGTCTGTCCTCTGGGGACACAGGACACATACCAACACTTTATCATATTCTGTCCTCTGGGGACACAGGACCCATACCAACACTTTATCATATCATAGTCTGGCGTCTGTCCTCTGGGGACACAGGACACATACCAACACTTTATCTAATCATAGTCCGACTCTAATGGCGTCTGTCCTCTGGGGACACACAGGACACATACCAACACTTTATCTAATCATAGTCCGACTCTAATGGCGTCTGTCCTCTGGGGACACACAGGACACATACCAACACTTTATCATATCATAGTCTGTCCTCTGGGGACACAGGACACATACCAACACGCATTTTAACATCACGTTGGACAGTTTCCACTGTTCCTTCTGTACAAATGACATAAAAATGTTAAATTAAACTAATAGAATCTATTAAACTAATAGAATCCACTAAACTAAACTAATAGAATCATCATAGAATCCAAAACTAATAGAATCCACTAAACTAATAGAATCCATAAACTAATAGAATCCATAAACTAATAGAATCCACTAAACTAATAGAATCCATTAAACTAATACCCACTAAACTAATAGAATCCACTAATAGAATCCACTAAACTAATAGAATCCACTAAACTAATAGAATCCATTAAACTAATAGAATCCATTAAACTAATAGAATCCATTAAACTAATAGAACCCACTAAACTAATAGAATCCACTAATAGAATCCACTAAACTAATAGAATTTATTAAACTAATAGAATCCATTAAACTAATAGAATCCACTAAACTAATAGAATCTATTAAACTAATAGAATCCACTAAACTAATAGAATCTATTAAACTAATATAATCCATTAAACTAATAGAATCCACTAAACTAATAGAATCCACTAATATAATCTATTAAACTAATAGAATCTATTAAACTAATAGAATCTATTAAACTAATATAATCCATTAAACATATATAATCCATTAAACTAATAGAATCCACTAAACTAAGAATCCACTAATAGAATCCACTAAACTAAGAATCCACTAATAGAATCCATTAAACTAATAGAACCCACTAAACTAATAGAATCCATTAAACTAATAGAATCCATTAAACTAATAAAATATATTAAACTAATAGAATCCACTAAACTAATAGAATCCACTAAACTAATAGAATCCACTAAACTAATAGAATCCATTAAACTAATAGAATCCACTAAACTAATAGAATCCACTAAACTAATAGAATCCACTAAACTAATAGAATCCACTAATAGAATCCATTAAACTAATAGAATCCATTAAACTAATAGAATCCACTAATAGAATCCATTAAACTAATAGAACCCATTAAACTAATAGAATTCACTAAACTAATAGAACCCATTAAACTAATAGAATCCATTAAACTATTAGAATCCACTAATAGAATCCATTAAACTAATAGAATCCATTAAACTAATAGAATCCACTAAACTAATAGAATCCATTAAACAAATAGAATCCATTAAACTAATAGAACCCATTAAACTAATAGAATCCACTAAACTAATAGAATCCATTAAACTAATAGAATCCATTAAACTAATAGAATCCACTAAACTAATAGAATCCATTAAACTAATAGAATCCACTAAACTAATAGAATCCATTAATAGAACCCACTAAACTAATAGAATCCATTAAACTAATAGAATCCACTAAACTAATAGAATCCACTAATAGAACCCACTAAACTAATAGAATCCATTAAACTAATAGAATCCACTAAACTAATAGAATCCACTAAACTAATAGAACCCACTAATAAAACTAATAGAATCCATTAAACTAATAGAATCCATTAAACTAATAGAACCCATTAAACTAATAGAACCCACTAAACTAATAGAACCCACTAAACTAATAGAATCCATTAAACTAATAGAATCCATTAAACTAATAGAATCCATTAAACTAATAGAATCTATTAAACTAATAGAATCCACTAAACTAATAGAACCCACTAAACTAATAGAATCCACTAAACTAATAGAACCCACTAAACTAATAGAATCCACTAAACTAATAGAATCCACTAAACTAATAGAATCCACTAAACTAATAGAATCCATTAATAGAACCCACTAAACTAATAGAATCCATTAAACTAATAGAATCCACTAAACTAATAGAATCCATTAAACTAATAGAATCCACTAAACTAATAGAACCCACTAATAGAACCCACTAAACTAATAGAATCCATTAAACTAATAGAATCCACTAAACTAATAGAATCCACTAAACTAATAGAATCCACTAATAGAATCCATAAACTAATAGAATCCATTAAACTAATAGAATCTAATAGAATCCACTAAACTAATAGAATCCATTAAACTAATAGAATCCACTAAACTAATAGAATCCATTAAACTAATAGAACCCACTAAACTAATAGAATCCATTAAACTAATAGAATCCACTAAACTAATAGAATCCACTAAACTAATAATTAAACTAATAGAATCCACTAAACTAATAGAATCCATTAATACTAAACTAATAGAATCCATTAAACTAATAGAATCCACTAAACTAAAGAATCTAATAGAATCCACTAATAGAACCCACTAAACTAATAGAATCCATTAAACTAATAGAATCCATTAAACTAATAGAATCCATTAAACTAATAGAATCCACTAAACTAATAGAATCCATTAAACGAATAGAATCCACTAAACTAATAGAATCCACTAAACTAATAGAATCCATTAAACTAATAGAATCCACTAAACTAATAGAATCCATTAATAGAACCCACTAAACTAATAGAATCCATTAAACTAATAGAATCCACTAAACTAATAGAATCCACTAATAGAACCCACTAAACTAATAGAATCCATTAAACTAATAGAATCCATTAAACTAATAGAATCCATTAAACTAATAGAACCCATTAAACTAATAGAATCCACTAAACTAATAGAATCCACTAATAGAATCCATTAAACTAATAGAATCCACTAAACTAATAGAATCCATTAAACTAATAGAATCCACTAAACTAATAGAATCCATTAAACTAATAGAATCCACTAAACTAATAGAACCCATTAAACGAATAGAATCCACTAATAGAATCCACTAATAGAATCCATTAAAGTAATAGAATCCACTAATAGAACCCATTAAACTAATAGAATCCATTAAACTAATAGAATCCATTAAACTAATAGAATCCATTAAACTAATAGAATCCACTAAACTAATAGAATCCATTAAAGTAATAGAATCCATTAAACTAATAGAATCCATTAAACTAATAGAATCCATTAAACTAATAGAATCCATTAAACTAATAGAACCCACTAAACTAATAGAATCCACTAATAGAATCCACTAAACTAATAGAATCCATTAAAGTAATAGAATCCATTAAACTAATAGAATCCATTAAACTAATAGAATCCATTAAACTAATAGAACCCATTAAACTAATAGAACCCATGAACATAATGCTTGCTCAGGACACATACCAACACTTTATCATATCATATCCATGAACATAATGCTTGCTTAACCAATATATTGACCTCCGCCTCCCCACCAACACGAGAGACTTTGAGTTACTAAATCTGCTGAGTGGAAATAGTTTCCTGTATGTGGGACTGAATTAGGCACTTCCATCCTTCCTGCTCTGATCTGGGCTGGCTGGTCTCCTGAGGGACAGTGGTTGGTTTGGGGGGTGGAGAGGGGCACGGTTTGGTAGGATAGACACAGAGGGTGGAGGGGATAGAGGGGGTTGGTAGGGCAGACACAGAGGGTAGAGGGGGTTGGTAGGATAGACACAGAGGGTGGAAGGGATAGAGGGGTTGGTAGGACAGACAGAGGGTGGAGGGTGTAGAGGGGGTTGGTAGGGCAGACAGAGGGTAGAGGGGTTGGTAGGACAGACAGAGGGTGGAGGGTGTAGAGGGGTTGGTAGGGCAGACAGAGGGTGGAGGGTGTAGAGGGGTTGGTAGGACAGACACAGAGGGAAGAGGGGTTGGTAGGACAGAGGGTGGAGGGTGTAGAGGGGGTTGGTATGGCAGACAGAGAGGGAGGGTAGAGGGGGTTGGTAGGACAGACAGAGGGTGGAGGGTGTAGAGGGGTTGGTATGGCAGACAGAGAGGGTGCAGAGGGGTTGGTAGGACAGACACAGAGGGTAGAGGGGTTGGTAGGGCAGACAGAGGGTGGAGGGTGTAGGGTAGAGACATGGAGTGTAGAGGGGTTGGTAGGACAGACAGAGAGGGGAGGGTGTAGAGGGGGTTGGTAGGGCAGATAGAGAGGAGAAAAGGGGGCAGAGGAAGACTGGGGTCATCTGATCCTAGATCTGTGGTTAGGGGGTTGGTAGGGCAGACTAGGGGTGGAGGGTCATCTGATCCTAGATCTGTGGTTAGGGACAACGTCTACACCCAGGGAAGACTAGGGGTCATCTGATCCTAGATCTGTGGTTAGGGATAACGTCTACACCCAGGGAAGACTAGGGGTAGGGCAGATCCTAGATCTGTGGTTAGGGACAACGTCTACACCCAGGGAAGACTAGGGGTCATCTGATCCTAGATCTGTGGTTAGGGACAACGTCTAGGGAAGACTAGGGTTAGGGTCATCTGATCCTAGATCTGTGGTTAGGGACAACGTCTACACCCAGGGAAGACTAGGGGTAGGGTCAGATCAGATCTGTGGTTAGGGACAACGACACCCAGGGAAGACTAGGGGGGTAGGGTCATCTGATCCTAGATCTGTGGTTAGGGACAACGTCTACACCCAGGGAAGACTAGGGGTCATCTGATCCTAGATCTGTGGTTGGGGACAACGTCTACACCCAGGGAAGACTAGGGGTAGGGTCATCTGATCCTAGATCTGTGGTTAGGGACAACGTCTACACCCAGGGAAGACTAGGGGTAGGGTCATCTGATCCTAGATCTGTGGTTAGGGACAACGTCTACACCCAGGGAAGACTAGGGGTAGGGTCATCTGATCCTAGATCTGTGGTTAGGGACAACGTCTACACCCAGGGAAGACTAGGGGTAGGGTCATCTGATCCTAGATCTGTGGTTAGGGACAACGTCTACACCCAGGGAAGACTAGGGGTCATCTGATCCTAGATCTGTGGTTAGGGACAACGTCTACACCCAGGGAAGACTAGGGGTAGGGTCATCTGATCCTAGATCTGTGGTTAGGGACAACGTCTACACCCAGGGAAGACTAGGGGTCATCTGATCCTAGATCTGTGGTTAGGGACAACGTCTACACCCAGGGAAGACTAGGGGTAGGGTCATCTGATCCTAGATCTGTGGTTAGGGACAACGTCTACACCCAGGGAAGACTAGGGGTAGGGTCATCTGATCCTAGATCTGTGGTTAGGGACAACCCAGGGAAGACTAGGGGTCTGATCCTACCTGTGGTTAGGGAAGACTAGGGGTAGGGTCATCTGATCCTAGATCTGTGGTTAGGGACAACGTCTACACCCAGGGAAGACTAGGGGTCATCTGATCCTAGATCTGTGGTTGGGGACAACGTCTACACCCAGGGAAGACTAAAGCGTAGGACTGGTGCCCATCTCTAGGAGGATAGGCTGGGAGAGAGAGCAGAGGAGGGAGGGATGAGAGGGAGGAAGTGGTCCTGGCATACACCCAAGGAATGGATGAGTCATCTCAGCTGGAATTCTGGGAAAGGAAGGACAGGGACAGTCTTGTTCCATCAGTCCCACAATAGTTTTACATGGAAGGCTGGAAGGCAGGGGGAGCTTTATGGATTACCATCTCTAACCATCTGTGTGGGAGCAGGGACAGGGACAGAGACAGGGACAGAGACAGAGACGCGGACAGAGACAGGGACAGAGACGGGGACAGAGACGCGGACAGAGACAGGGACGGGGACAGAGACGCGGACAGAGACAGGGACAGAGACGGGGACA
Source organism: Oncorhynchus gorbuscha (assembly GCF_021184085.1). NCBI lineage: Eukaryota > Metazoa > Chordata > Actinopteri > Salmoniformes > Salmonidae > Oncorhynchus > Oncorhynchus gorbuscha. The sequence goes on from NW_025746164.1 coordinate 104,341, forward strand.
GAGACAGAGACAGGGACAGGGACAGAGACGGGGACAGAGACGGGGACAGAGACAGGGACAGAGACGGGGACAGAGACGCGGACAGAGACGGGGACAGAGACAGGGACAGAGACAGGGACAGAGACAGGGACAGAGACAGAGACGTTGCTTGTCAGATTAACAACAACACTGTTCTGACGCTGGCTGGATGCTAGACACTACAGTACTGCATTACATAACACTGGGCCTTGGCAAGGACAGGGACAGGGACAGAGACAGGGACAGAGACAGAGACGGGGACAGAGACGGGGACAGAGACGGGGACAGAGACGTTGCCTGTCAGATTAACAACAACAACACTGTTCTGACGCTGGCTGGATGCTAGACACTACAGTACTGCATTACATAACACTGGGCCTTGGCAAGGACTGGGACAGAGACAGAGACAGGGACAGAGACAGGGACAGAGACAGGAACAGAGACAGGGACAGGGACAGAGACAGGGACAGTACTGCATTACATAACACTGGGCCTTGGCTACTGATGATCATCAAGCTTCATCTCCAGCAGCTAAATCCCCATCTAACTTTTCATCTTTCTGATGTAATCTGTCATGTGCCTTTTACTGAGGAATGTCTTCTGTCTGGTCGGTCTACCATAAAGGCCTGATTGGTGGAGTGCTGCAGAGATGGTTGTCCTTCTGGAAGGTTCTCCCATCTCCACAGAGGAACTCTGGAGCTCTGTCAGAGTGACTATCGGGTCTTGGCCACCCCCTGACCAAGGCCGTTCTCCCTGATTGCTTAGTTTGGCCGGGCAGCCAGTTCGGGTCTTGGCCACCCCCCTGACCAAGGCGTTTCTCCCCTGATTGCTTAGTTTGGCCGGGCGGCCAGTTCGGGTCTTGGCCACCCCCCTGACCAAGGCGTTTCTCCCCTGATTGCTTAGTTTGGCCGGGCAGCCAGTTCGGGTCTTGGCCACCCCCTGACCAAGGCCTTTCTCCCTGATTGCTTAGTCTGGCCGGTCGGCCAGTTCGGGTCTTGGCCACCCCCTGACCAAGGCCCTTCTCCCTGATTGCTTAGTTTGGCCGGGCGGCCAGTTCGGGTCTTGGCCACCCCCTGACCAAGGCCCTTCTCCCCTGATTGCTAAGTTTGGCCGGGCGGCCAGTTCGAGTCTTAGTGGTTACAAACGTTTCATTTATAAGGCCATTGTGTTCTGGAGACCTCTCCCCAGATCTTGGCCTCGATCCAGTTCGAGGCAGAATCTTAGTCGTCTCAGATCTGTTTCATCTATAAGGCCATTGTGTTCCTGGACCCTCGACCTTCCCCAGATCTGTACCTCGACCTCTCTCCAGATCCTTTCTCCAGATCTGTACCTCGACCTCTCCCCAGATCTGTACCTCGACCTCTCTCCAGATCTGTACCTCGACCTCTCTCCAGATCTGTACCTCGACCTCTCTCCAGATCTGTACCTCGACCTCTCTCCAGATCTGTACCTCGACCTCTCTCCAGATCTCTCTCCAGATCTGTACCTCGACCTCTCTCTAGATCTGTACCTCGACCTCTCCAGATCTGTAGATCTGTACCTCGACCTCTTTCTCCAGATCTGTACCTCGACCTTTCCCCAGATCTGTACCTCGACCTTTCGACCTCTCCCCAGATCTGTCCCCTCGACCTCGACCTCTCCCCAGATCTGTACCTCGACCTCTCCCAGATCTGTACCTCGACCTCTCCCCAGATCTGTACCTCGACCTTTCCCCAGATCTGTACCTCGACCTCTCCCCAGATCTGTACCTCGACCTCTCCCCAGATCTGTACCTCGACCTCTCCCCAGATCTGTACCTCGACCTCTCCCCAGATCTGTACCTCGACCTCTCCCCAGATCTGTACCTCGACCTCTCCCCAGATCTGTACCTCGACCTCTCCCCAGATCTGTACCTCGACCTCTCCCCAGAACTGTACCTCGACACAGTCCCTTGCAAACATTTATAAAAACCTGTTTTTGCTTTGACATTATGGGGTATTGTGTATAGATATGAGAAAATAATCATTTTGAATCCATTTTAGAATAAGGCTGTAACGTAACAAAATGTGGATTACAGTCAAGGGTTCTGAATATTTTCCAAAGGCACGGTACCCCCCCCCCCAAAATGATTGGTTTCTGATTAGTATGCGGTTGAATCAAACATACATTTTACAATCTGCAAATGTTTGAATTTCCCACTTTAATTACTGAACAAATAAATCCGCGATTTCCGCCAGCCAATAGCAGCATTGTGACGCCGTAGGCCTGTAGCTCCACCAGCCAACATTGTAAATAGCAGCATTGTGACACCGTAATAGCTCGCCGAGAAACACAACACAGCCAACATTGTAAATAGCAGCATTGTGACGCCGTGAGTGGCCCGCCAGCCAACATTGTAAATAGGCATTGTGACGCCGAGCTCCGCCAGCCAACATTGTAAATAGCAGCATTGTGACGCCGTAGGCCTGTAGCTCCGAAACACAACAACCCAACATTGTAAATAGCAGCATTGTCTCCATTCCAATTTGTAAGTCGCTCTGGTTAACACAACAACCCAACTAAATAAAATGTCTCCATTAAAGCCAAACACCATCTGGTAGCCTGTCGATAGGACAACCGCGTAGACATCGCAATTTCAGAACCGCGGACAGCGATCGGTAGTCGACACTTTGTATGTGACCCAAACTCCAACTTGCAGGAGGGTCCAGAGAAAGGTAGATTGACTCACACGTGCTTCTGGTGGTACTCTGTGATCTTGTCCATCAGAGCGTCCTGGTTAGGCATGTACTTGTTGTGAAGAAGGTGCTGAAAACTCTGGACCTCGTCAAAGTCCCCGATCTCAGCTGTGGAGAGAAGAGAGGAGAGACCGAGAAAGAGGGAAAGATAGGAGAGAGTAGAAAATAGAAGTGTCAGAAGGGATAGGGAGGAGAAGAGAGAGACGAGAGGGGAGGAGAAGAGAGGAGAGACGAGAGGGAGGAGAAGAGAGAGAGAGGAGAGACGAGAGGGGAGGAGAGACGAGGGAGGAGAAGAGCGAGAGGGAGAGAGAAAGGGGAGAGAGACGAGAGGGAGGAGAAAGGGGAGAGATGAGAGGGAGGAGAAAGGGGAGAGAGAGGAGAGGAGAGGGAGGAGAAAGGGGAGGAGAGGAGAGAGAGGAGGAGAAAGGGGAGAGAGAGAGGAGAAAGGGGAGAGGAGTGTTACTGAATAACCAAGAGGAGAGTTCAACCCACACAGACGTCACCCCACTAGAGCCTGAACTGGCAGCTTTTCCCTCAGGTATTCAGCTACAGTCTCTCCAGATTACCCCACTAGAGCCTGAACTGGCATCTTTTCCCTCTGTCAGGTATTCAGCTACAGTCTCTCCAGATTACCCCACTAGAGCCTGAACTGGCATCTTTTCCCTCTGTCAGGTATTCAGCTACAGTCTCTCCAGATTACCCCACTAGAGCCTGAACTGGCATCTTTTCCCTCTCAGGTATTCAGCTACAGTCTCTCCAGATTACCCCACTAGAGCCTGAACTGGCATCTTTTCCCTCTGTCAGGTATTCAGCTACAGTCTCTCCAGATTACCCCACTAGAGCCTGAACTGGCATCTTTTCCCTCTGTCAGGTATTCAGCTACAGTCTCTCCAGATTACCCCACTAGAGCCTGAACTGGCAGCTTTTCCCTCTCAGGTATTCAGCTACAGTCTCTCCAGAGCCTGAGCTGGCATCTTTTCCCTCAGGTATTCAGCTACAGTCTCTCCAGATTACCCCACTAGAGCCTGAACTGGCATCTTTTCCCTCTCAGGTATTCAGCTACAGTCTCTCCAGATTACCCCACTAGAGCCTGAACTGGCATCTTTTCCCTCTGTCAGGTATTCAGCTACAGTCTCTCCAGATTACCCCACTAGAGCCTGAACTGGCATTTTCCCTCTCAGGTATTCAGCTACAGTCTCTCCAGATTACCCCACTAGAGCCTGAACTGGCATCTTTTCCCTCTGTCAGGTATTCAGCTACAGTCTCTCCAGATTACCCCACTAGAGCCTGAACTGGCATCTTTTCCCTCAGGTATTCAGCTACAGTCTCTCCAGATTACCCCACTAGAGCCTGAACTGGCAGCTTTTCCCTCCTTCAGGTATTCAGCTACAGTCTCTCCAGATTACCCCACTAGAGCCTGAACTGGCATCTTTTCCCTCTGTCAGGTATTCAGCTACAGTCTCTCCAGATTACCCCACTAGAGCCTGAACTGGCATCTTTTCCCTCTGTCAGGTATTCAGCTACAGTCTCTCCAGATTACCCCACTAGAGCCTGAACTGGCATCTTTTCCCTCTGTCAGGTATTCAGCTACAGTCTCTCCAGATTACCCCACTAGAGCCTGAACTGGCATCTTTTCCCTCAGGTATTCAGCTACAGTCTCTCCAGATTACCCCACTAGAGCCTGAACTGGCAGCTTTTCCCTCCTTCAGGTATTCAGCTACAGTCTCTCCAGATTACCCCACTAGAGCCTGAACTGGCAGCTTTTCCCTCTCAGGTATTCAGCTACAGTCTCTCCAGATTACCCCACTAGAGCCTGAACTGGCATCTTTTCCCTCTCAGGTATTCAGCTACAGTCTCTCCAGATTACCCCACTAGAGCCTGAACTGGCATCTTTTCCCTCTGTCAGGTATTCAGCTACAGTCTCTCCAGATTACCCCACTAGAGCCTGAACTGGCATCTTTTCCCTCTGTCAGGTATTCAGCTACAGTCTCTCCAGATTACCCCACTAGAGCCTGAACTGGCATCTTTTCCCTCAGGTATTCAGCTACAGTCTCTCCAGATTACCCCACTAGAGCCTGAACTGGCAGCTTTTCCCTCCTTCAGGTATTCAGCTACAGTCTCTCCAGATTACCCCACTAGAGCCTGAACTGGCAGCTTTTCCCTCAGGTATTCAGCTACAGTCTCTCCAGATTACCCCACTAGAGCCGGAACTGGCATCTTTTCCTTCTCAGGTATTCAGCTACAGTCTCTCCAGATTACCCCACTAGAGCCTGAACTGGCATCTTTTCCCTCAGGTATTCAGCTACAGTCTCTCCAGATTACCCCACTAGAGCCTGAACTGGCATCTTTTCCCTCTCAGGTATTCAGCTACAGTCTCTCCAGATTACCCCACTAGAGCCTGAACTGGCAGCTTTTCCCTCTCAGGTATTCAGCTACAGTCTCTCCAGATTACCCCACTAGAGCCTGAACTGGCATCTTTTCCCTCAGGTATTCAGCTACAGTCTCTACAGATTACCCAATGGTGATGAGAATGGGACAGGTTCCATGGCAACTAAGTGATTCTGAATTTGCTCCGTGGCCCTGACGATTTGTCTGACAGGTATTTTTATGTGTTCAGAAAAATGGTTCCTCTCAGCATATTAACAACCTCATCAACTGTTTGGAACAGAAATATTGGCACTGGAGCCGGAACACACTGGAGTACACACTGGAGCCGGTACACACTGGAGTACACACTGGAGTACACACTGGAGCCGGTACACACTGGAGTACACACTGGAGCCGGGAACACACTGGAGTACACACTGGAGCCGGTACACACTGGAGTACACACTGGAGTACACACTGGAGCCGGTACACACTGGAGTACACACTGGAGCCGGTAACACACTGGAGTACACACTGGAGCCGGTACACACTGGAGTACACACTGGAGTACACACTGGAGCCAGTACACACTGGAGCTGGGAACACACTGGAGTACACACTGGAGCCGGGAACACACTGGAGTACACACTGGAGTACACACTGGAGCCGGTACACAATGGAGTACACACTGGAGTACACACTGGAGCCGGTACACACTGGAGTACACACTGGAGCTGGGAACACACTGGAGCCGGTACACACTGGAGCTGGGAACACACTGGAGCCGGTACACACTGGAGTACACACTGGAGTACACACTGGAGCCGGGAACACACTGGAGTACACACTGGAGCCGGTACACATTGGAGCTGTTACACACTGGAGCCGGTACACACTGGAGCTGTTACGCACTGGAGGCGGGAACGCACTGGAGGCGGGAACACACTGGAGGCGGGAACACACTGGAGCCGGGGACACACTGGAGCCGGGAACACACTGGAGCCGGGAACACACTGGAGCCGGGAACACACTGGAGCCAGTACACACTGGAGCCGTTACACACTGGAGCCGGGAACACTGGAGCCGTTACACACTGGAGCCGGGAACGCACTGGAGCCGGGAACGCACTGGAGCCGGTACACACTGGAGCCGGTACACACTGGAGCCAGTACACACTGGAGCCGGTACACACTGGAGCCAGGAACACACTGGAGCCGTTACACACTGGAGCCGGTACACACTGGAGTACACACTGGAGCCGGTACACACTGGAGTACATACTGGAGCCGGGAACACACTGGAGCCGGTACACACTGGAGTACACACTGGAGCCGGTACACACTGGAGTACACACTGGAGCCGGTACACACTGGAGCCGGTACACACTGGAGCCGGTACACACTGGAGCCGGTAACACACTGGAGTCGGGAACACACTGGAGCCGGGAACACACTGGAGCCGTTACACACTGGAGCCGGTACACACTGGAGTACACACTGGAGCCGTTACACACTGGAGCCGTTACACACTGGAGCCGGTACACACTGGAGCCGGTACACACTGGAGTACATACTGCAGCCGTTACACACTGGAGCCGGTACACACTGGAGCCGGGAACGCACTGGAGCCGGGAACGCACTGGGACACTGGAGCCGTTACACACTGGAGCCGTTACACACTGGAGCCGGTACACACTGGAGCCGGTACACACTGGAGCCGGTACACACTGGAGCCGGGAACACACTGGAGCCGGTACACACTGGAGCCGGTACACACTGGAGTACATACTGCAGCCGTTACACACTGGAGCCGGTACACACTGGAGCCGGTACACACTGGAGCCGGTACACACTGGAGTACATACTGGAGCCGTTACACACTGGAGTCGGTACACACTGGAGCCGGTACACACTGGAGTACATACTGGAGCCTTTACACGCTGGAGTCGGTACACACTGGAGTACATACTGGAGCCTTTACACGCTGGAGCCGGTACACACTGGAGCCGGTACACACTGGAGTACACACTGGAGCCGGGAACAATGGAGTACACAATGGAGCCGTTACACACTGGAGCCGTTAGACACTGGAGCCGGGAACGCACTGGAGCCGTTACACACTGGAGCCGTTACACACTGGAGCCGTTACACACTGGAGCCGTTACACACTGGAGCCGTTACACACTGGAGCCGTTACACACTGGAGCCGTTACACACTGGAGCCGGGAACACACTGGAGCCGGTACACACTGGAGCCGTTACACACTGGAGCCGTTACACACTGGAGCCGTTACACACTGGAGCCGGGAACACACTGGAGCCGTTACACACTGGAGCCGCTACACACTGGAGCCGGGAACACACTGGAGCCGTTACACACTGGAGCCGTTACACACTGGAGCCGTTACACACTGGAGCCGTTACACACTGGAGCCGTTACACACTGGAGCCGGTACTAAAATAAATCAGGAAGCTCTAACTATATTATAATGGAAAGTATGCTTACACTGGACAATATGAGAGACCAGCAGAGCAGCACTGGTGTCGTTGCAGGTCAGACGTCCACACGCCAGATCATGCTTTATCTGGAGAGCAAACAGGTACCTGAGAGAGAGAGAGAGGAGAATGAGAGAGAGAGGAGAGAGAGAATGAGAGGAGGAGAAGGAGAGAGAATGAAGAGAGAGAGAGAGAAGGAGGAGAGAGTAGAAGGAGAGAGAGAAGAGACGGAGAGAGAGAGAAGGAGAGAGAGAGAGAAGAGAGTGAGAGGAGAAGGAGAGTGAGAGAGAGAGAGGAGGAGAGAGAGAGGAGAAGGAGGAGAGAGAGAGGAGAAGGAGAGTGAGAGAGAGAGAGAAGGAGAGTGAGAGAGAGAGAGAGGAGAGGAGAAGGAGAAGGAGGGAGAGGGAGTCTCAGGTTAGAGGGTTACTCACTGTGTCTCGTCCCTCAACAGTAGGTTACACTGTGTCTCGTCCCTCAACAGTAGGTTACACTGTGTCTCACTGTGTCTCGTCCCTCAACAGTAGGTTACACTGTGTCCCTCAACTGTGTCTCGTCCCTCAACAGTA